>NC_051159.1:24954764-25014763 GCF_013339745.2 Dermacentor silvarum
CGACTTCTTCGCGGACGAAATCTTTGATTTGGGCTATCAGGGAGCCTTGTTCGGGGCCGGTGGTCAGGCTGCAGAGTGACGCCGCATTAGGTGTGGGATGTCGCCTTGTCAGAGCTCGCTGCTTTCGCAATTCGTCATAGCTTTGGCACAAGCTGATAACGTCGCCAACAGTGTGCGGGTCCTTGGCCAGAAGCATCTGGAACGCGTCATCATCGATTCCCTTCATGACGTGCTTAATCTTTTCCGCTTCCGTCATGGCAGCGTTCACGCGCCTGCACAAATCGAGGACGTCTTCTATATAGCTGGTGAAAGTCTCACCCGTGTCCTGTGCGCGTGTACGCAAACGCTGCTCGGCTCGGAGTATCCTGACGGCGGGTCGGTCAAATACTTCGGTAATCGACGTCTTGAATGCCGACCACGTTCGGATATCCCTCTCATGATTCCTGAACCAGAGACTGGCGACGCCCGCAAGATAGAAGGATACGTAAGCCAGCTTGTCCGAGTCATTCGATTTGTTGTGAACGCTCAACCGTTCATAACATGACAGCCACTCTTCAACGTCGTTGTCGTCGGTTCCGCTGAAGATGGGAGGTTCCCGCTGGCGAACGGTGCCAGCGCAAGGGACGGGTGGCGATGGAAGAGTCTGATGGTCGGCGTCCGGCATGGCAGAGGGTAGCGTCCGCGAACGAAGTTCCAGGATGGCAGAGTGGAACGTTACCCCGCACCTCCACCACTTATAAAGGGGATTTATTGGAGTTCGTAGCGACAGCGGGTCGTAGGATGCACCGAGCCCAGTCCTCTCGCTCGAGCTTCTGCTGCGCGCTTGATGCTGCCGATGCTGCTGACTCTGCGTCGACGGTCATCATCTTCCTTACAAGTTATATATATATATATATATATATATATATATATATATATATATATATATATATATATATACATTACTACTTAAAATGCAGCATCGGCTACTTCGTGTAGGTGGTCGTGTGCGTGGGGTGCGGGTACCTTATCATCATTCTCGGCAATACGCGTGTTCGAATCCTCCTTCTTTTTTCCTTTTCTTGTTTTTAATGTTGCTTATTCATGAGCGATTAACGTTTGTATTTCCATGCGTTTTCACCCCGATTAATCTACGGTTATTGGGAGAAATGCCGATGAAGTGCAAGCATTTCTGGGGTACTTCAAAAGAAAACAATTAAATTATGGGGTTTACATGCCAAAACCACGATCTGATTATGAGGCACGCCGTAGTGGGGGACTCCGGAAGTTTCGACAACCGGGGTTATTTAACGTGAACGGGTGTTTTCGCATTTTGCCCCCATCGAAATTGGCCACCGTGGCCGGGATTCGAACCTGCGATCGGGGACTTCCGAGACATGCTCACAAAAGTGTGGATGGATGGGTGTATAAGGCTGCACCCTTTAAATCGGGCGGCGGCACACGCAAGCTAGCAGCGACTATTAAGTTATTTTGTACTTAGCGGAGGGTGAGCTTGCAGTATAGGCCGCCCCCTGTCTTTGATAACTTTCCTCTCCCTCCCCGTGAAGCTGCCTTGGAACCTCCCTTGAGTTGAAGCGATGTACTCACTCTACTATAACTTTATTAATTTGTTTTAGTTTATCTTGTCATATAGCAATTTAGCACTTACATTATACACAACTCAGGATGGTTAAGAAACTGAGGTCTTTGATCTTGTGCATGATCCACACAAATGAGAGATAATTATTTCACTAAAGGGGGCTATTTACCATATTTATTGCAAATTTGCTTTACATTGTGGTCATGGTTCTCTCCGTGCATTCACCAAAAGTTAACTAGTCAAAGTAACAGGCGACTATATAGCAGCATTGGTGAAGTGAGGTTGAGGCTAATGTGCCTGGTTTAAAACATGTTAGAAGCTTCTATGGCAACAAAACATACACATACTCACTTGTCAACACAGACTTTTGAATTAATCATTTAAAAAATGCCACAGTCATCCATTACACTGTGCACACTAATAACAGCTCATACAAGTGACCAAATGCTGTGCATAAAAAGATTTTATTCATGGGGTTTGATGTCCCTAAGTAAAAAGCGTGTACGTAGTGGTGATAAATGTTGTGGGGGAAGAAAACGGATTCATTTTGACCTCCTGGGAGTCCTACATGCCGCCAAAGTGCATTATACACAGGCATAATTTTGCATTTTGCCCACATTCTTTGCATTGTGGCCACTGCTGGTACGATCGAGTAGTATTTTCAGTGTTATCCATACAGAAATACAATGTAAACTACCATCGCAATTATATATCAGAAGGCCTTTTTCCTAAATGTTGCACCTTCTGACACATATGTAGTCACAACTCTGAACCGTCAAAGCGCTTGTCCCTTGTGTACTCTTTCTTTCGTGTCATGTCTGCTTTTTTTTTTGGGGGGGGGGGGCGGGGCAGGTTCTTAAATCATGTTTCATATGGACCAACTAGGCTTCTACATGCCTTTTTATGTGAACTACAGTTTATTAAAAAGCTTGTTGTTTCTTTGTGTGGTGTTCATCTTTAGCACTGCAAACAGCTTAAAATCTGCAAAACTAATGACAACTGGAAAGTTCGTGTGGTAACCTTATCAAATGGCACGCACATTTCAAATAAACTTTAGTTTATAGTCACTGCATTATCTGTTTCTTCTTTTGTGTTTGTCTTCAGTGCTGTTTCATCATGTTAATTACCACACCAAACCATCAGCTGTTCCTACTTATGTATACATTCTAAACTGTTTACAGTGTAGAAGTTATGTGTGAGAATCCTGCTACCAGTTGCTTGAAGGAAGTGCAGTAGGTGTTTGCAATTAACATACACTTTGTGGTAGTGATTGTAACTAGACTTAAGAAATGCAAGCCCAAGTGGCTATTGCATTCACTCTAACCAAGTCGTCATTATGTCTCATGCCAATGCACACAGTAAAATTCTCATGGTTCTGGTGTCTGTTTTCATAACCATGTAGTCACCTCAGATAAGGCTCAACTGTAACAGCAATTTTACACTTTACATTATAGGTGGGCTAAAGGGGACTACCAAGTTAGGCTGTATTCGTAAATATGCACTGCAATAGCAAAACGGCCAATGTTAACACCAGACGCAGCTTAGCAAGTCCGAGAAGAAACAAAATTGGAGACGAATGGTAGTGCTGCTGTGAAGTTCTAGCACCAGGCTCACTTTGTAGTTATGAATTTTGAGAAGACCTACTCCGGTCTACTTGTTTATCTGGTCAAGAATGACTTCATTCTAAACAAGCGAAAAAATAACCTTAGGAACTTTTAAGTACTTCCCCTGTCTTAACACACCCTGAATATGAGGGATCACACTGAAATCTTTCGTACTACCACATTGATGCACCAGTACGCCATTAAAAAACATTTGGCCTTTATATTCTGCTCTAAAAATCAACCTAAGTCAGTCTAAGATGACCTAGTTCTGCTCTTTAGTGTCCCTATGCTATACTGCAAGGCAGTGGTTAAGCTGATGCTTTATTCATAAGTTGCGTCATGTCGAAGATGACATGTGCATGACAACTATAAGGACGTGCCATGACGCATCACATATACAGTAATCGTGCCATCTCTCATCTTCCATGGCACAGCTTGAGATAATGTAAAATTGAGTGTGGATTAATGTGGTGCTTCCATTGTGCTAGCAGCACACCAAAAGGCTGCTCCAGTGACAATGTGCATGCTGGATGCATAGATGCAGATTTATATACTGTGTTCACGCTAGCTTTCGACATGTGTGGAAGCAGCCAGGGCTGCTGCCATTAAGATGTGAGGCTTAGATAGGCAAGGTGCTAAATGAAGACCAACCTGCTCTATCATGTAGTCACTGTCAGGCTTAGCCCCAAATATGTTGCAATCTAGGCAGAACTACATTGCTGCACCTCACTGCAGCTCATTTTCAAGCATTAGGCCCACTGAACACAAGACGTTTTGTAGCCGTCTTGGACCAGCCAAAATCAACTAGGACGTCTACAACTATTCAAGACGGCTACAAGACGTCTTTATATGTACGTCTTGAAGACGTCCTGCGAAGGATGGCTTGGAGGCGTCTTGTTAAGCTGTTTTAAGCTATCATCTTGCTAAGACGGCTAAAAAACGTTCTGTAAAAACGTCTGGAAGATATCTGTGCGGATCCTTATCCAGATATATGTATAAAATATGCGTTTCAGTTTTTTCCGCTGCTTTATACGGTTGTTAGATATCTAGCACCCATGAATACTGGTCACACAGCCTGTACTTAAAAACGTGTACATGCACTGCCTATCCTTTGGTCTGTCATTTTACCATCCTGTAAGATGTACATTTCCATTAGCTGCACATGTGTCGTTGCACAGTACGTCCAGTCGTAGCGTCTATACGTATTTCACGAACAAAAAAAAAACATGAAGCAAACGTAAAAAAAATGTGCTACATTGAAGGCAGCATACATGCAAGACCTAAGGCCTTTAACCACGTTAATTGAGAAAACAGAAAGAGTGAAAAATAAATCCATGGGTTGTACGTGCCTAAACTATGAAGCAGACCGTAGGTGGAGACTCTGGATTAATTCTGACCACCTGGGATCTTTAAGATACACATCAATCTAAGTACACGATCGTTGTTGTATTTCGATCCTATCGTACCCGCGATCTCGAGCTCAGCAGCGCGATGCTATAGCCACTTAGCTAACGTGGCGGGTAACAGAAAAACGTGTGCCTGCGCTGAGCAGCTGCGCAAATTTAGTGTGAGTGTTAATTTCAGATAGATGAATAGGTGAGTTCGATGATATATTTTTGTGGCAGAAGATCGCTCGGGTTTTTTACCTGTGCGGTTTTCTGCAGGCTGTCACAAATGGCGTTTTTCGCACGATGCTAGTTCAACATCCACGCCAGCGCGTTATTTGACAGTTTTTCGCTCCTACCGAAATCTGCACATTGAGCTGCATCACAATTCCGCTGTCAGCTGTTCAATCATGTAGTAAAAAACTATAGTATCGCAAGTTCCTCAATTCCTTAAAACGCGTTTCACCGTCGTGTACTCCGAAGTTGTGAGACTGAATTGTTCATTTCATCGCTCTTTCAAATTAAATACCTATATACGCTCAAAACCTACAGCTAAAATTGGCGCTATAAATAACGATGTGTACTTTGGTGGGAGAGCAGCATATATGGCATTTCATCTAGACGTGTTCGTTTTGCCCAATTATTTGCAACCACAGCACGACGATTTTAGCAGTGCACCACATATTATAGTAAGCGTTCCAGAAATTTTAATACTGCAAAGTTTATTTGCGACCTCTTTGAAATGTTTTGAATGACCCTACTTTGTATATTTACTTGGAATATTTGTCACATACATAGAAGCGCTAAGTTAACCAATTGGTAACTACACCAAGACCGATATTGCAGTTACCAGGACCGAGCACGGTTGGTCCGCAGCTCATGATCAGTGCAGCCATATACAGCCGATGCATATCGGGGGTATTATGCAAGCGTCTACCAAGATCGGAGCGCGTAAAGCGGGCAAATTTGCTTTAGAAATAAGTTTGCAGTCCACGTGTGCTTATATCACAACGTTTACAAGGGCGTTGCAAAAAAAAAAAAAAAAGCACATTCGATAATTGGCGGTATCTTTCAGAGCCGCGTATACTGCATCTATTTTGTCTGCTTTGGACGTGTTATTAGGTGCACATTACAAAATTGCGATATCGTTTAGTATTGCTATGTCGCAGAGTTGTAAACATGATAATTTCCAATTTTCGAGACTCTTTCGAAAGACAGCGCCGACATTAAATCAACATCTGCTTCCAGCCCATACTTGATTTTACATTGTATTTTAAATGCAAGAAACGTCATCGAAATCGGTGTAGCGATTGCCGAGAATGTCGATTTCACCATTCCTAAGTATCCGGAGCTAACGCTGCAAGCATTGCGCATTTCAGTGCGGGCGCGTCCGGAGTTTCCTTTCTCCGTGCAAACGAAAGGCCAACGGCGCCGCTACTGGCAGACATGGAAGGAGGATGAGATTGGAATTTTCTGCCTCCCCCCATGCTCGGCGGCCCTGGCTGCATAGCGCCTCTTCCTCTTCACAACCACTCTCTCTAGACGCCTCCAACTATCACGTGACAAAAGCCATGAGCGAGGGCGTTGGTTTGGTCACGGGAGCTCAACCTCCCTTTGCCGTTCTCTCTCGCGACGTGCCCTTTCAATCTTTTCCGTTTCACATCTTTCACGGCGGGAAGCGGCGCCGGTTGTTCGGGCAAGTCGGTTCGCGCGTTTGTTTCCGACTTCGAAAACTGGCCGAGCGTGCTCTCCATTTTGTGTCTTCGATGCGTTAACCAAGGACCCTTGCTGACCCTCGGAGTACGCGGCGTCGCTTCTTTGACTCGGAAAGCGGATTCTGCCTCGTCGATACGGACAAAAAAAAAAAAAAAAAAGTGAGTACCGCACGAAAGTGCCTTATTTCTGAGAATTGTTACCCCCAAATGCCCTTTGTATGGGCATGTCACGTTCGCGCCACGCGCTCGAAAAGTATACTGTGAGCTTGCCGCCGTCTTAAACGTTGATACATGTTTGTCACAGATCAAATAATGCTTGCTTTTTCCACATTGTGAATAACTATTTCATGACGCGTTTTCGTGTTTTTTCTCGATGATCCTGACAACGTGCGAGATATAGCGCTGCACTGACAAATTTAATTCCTAATTATATTGCAGTCATCCATGGTCCGTGGAATGCGTTCGGGACAGTTAGTGTCCCTGTGGGGGTGAAGTGCTAAAACACCCGTGTACTTAGATTTAGGTACACGCTAAGGAATCCCAGGTGGTCCAAATTATTCCGGAATCCCTCACTTTGGCGTGCCTCATAATGTAGATCGTGGTTCTGGCGCGTATAAACCTCATAATTTTTTAACGTTAAGGAGAGTCAATTACTCATGGCAGGCTTATCACAGCTGCTGCTGTACGCATGCCGAAACTTTAGGGCTTCAACTAGTGTCGCTCGTTTGGCGATACAGAACTACGCTGCTTGCTCTTCCAGTGGACCACCATTCCTGCATTAATATTGTTGGCGATCACGAACGCGATGAGGCAAACTTGCGTAGCCGACATAATTTGTTTGGCATGTTTATTGTTATTCAATTCCTGGCTGGCGCGGTAGCGCCATTAAAAAATATTCCTTGCCTCGAATCTTGATCCCCACTGTTCTCGCGTAAAATCACGCGCTTGCTGTTGCGTGTTACTGCGCTTGCTTGCAACGTGTTATGTTTTAACTCGTATTGTACTGGTTGCGTGTGACTCACTTGTTTTAGTCTTTTCATTTGCGTTTAGTGACGGTGATGTAACTGTGTACTGCGCATTTGGTCGAGCTACTCTCACCCACGCTTCGAATCTATTGATTGCTGGTAGGCATTTCTAAAATATTGCGATCTTTGTGGGTGCTTGCTCATGGATGCAGACTCGGGAACACGCCGCTTTGCGCATAATTTTTTTCGCGCTATCAATTTAACCCATAAATTGTGCATGGCTTAAATTAAGTCGCATCGGCGTTCCTACCGCAAGTCATAATCTGAATATGCTAAATCTCGCAGGCTGAAAACGAAACGTTAGGTGAACTCGTAACTAAAATTCATGAAAATCTGGGGCTTTACATGCCGGAAGCGTGATATGATCATGAAGCACGCCTTAGTAGGGGACTTCAGATGAGTTTTTACCACCTGTGGCTCTCTAGCGTGCAGCCAATGCACAGCACACGGACATTTTTGCATTTCGCCCCCATTCTAATGCGGCCGCCGCAGGCGGGATTTGCGCACCTTCAGCACGCCCCATATTTTGTTTCCTTGTTTGTTTCTCTGGTTAAAGAAATATCGCCAGGCCATCTACGCGTTTCCACGCTGTTGTGTTCTTTCGGGGGTTTTACGAGCCAAAACCACTTCTGATTATCAGGCACGCTGTAGTGGAGGGCTCCGGATTAATTTTGACCACCTCAGGTTCTTTAACGTGCAATACAACGCAAGCACACGGGCGTTTTTGCATTTCGCCTCCATCAAAATGATCTCGTGCTCGCTCGGCAGCGCAAAACGGCTTAGCCGACTAAGCCACCGCGGCGGGTCACGCTGTTGTGAATTGTTGCTTTGTTTCTTGTTTAACCGTTATTTTATCAGAGCTTCATGGGATCGCTGGTAGCGATGTCCTCCAACGCACTTCTCTGAAAGGGAAGGGAAATTGAAATTTTAGTGTTGTTACGAACGTTTAGCAAAGCAGCTATACATCGCTTTATACCGTTGCCGCGACGTTCTCAGGCACAAGTCTGGTTGGCGCGTGCTCGCTAAGCTGCGCCAGTTGTACGCGTGGCGTGCTTTTTAGGCAATGCAAGCAAACCAACCGGTAGCTGCTGGATACGGTAGCGGCAATAGTAGAGCGGCATATGGTAAATGCTTGTTCATTTAATGTTCCAGTGGGAACCCGTGAGGTACCTGAATAATTAAATAAATTGAGGTATGTGTACCTACTCGCGCGTAGCGTCAAGCGTTGAGCAAAATCAGACACTTGCAGCGTTCTATCAGCAAGCTGAAGCGCTGGTAAACAGGACGATGCATGAGAGAGTGGTTTCCTGTGATCCACTTAACGATAGGCCTTTGTTATCGCAAGACTAATTATTTGAAACGCTGAAAAGGTCATTTCTTATTCCTCTTGTGCCATAGACATGCGAAAATATAGTCTACAAGTCAGGCCGCATTGTTGTTCCAGAGCGGATTATGTGACCATATACGTGGTGTCTTTTTTTAGCTGCACCAATTTTTTAAAAATTGCCTGTGGCAGATAGCACAATTACAAACCTTGATCAAAATTACTCGATAAGGCGGCCATTACGTTACGAGAAACCAATATGCTTTCCGAATAATTTACTTAATTGCGCTAATAAACGAACTACTTTGCAGCACATATTTTTAATCTACGAATTGTAGCTAGTGGGTATGCAATGCATATCGACTTGGACCGAGATTTGAGGACTACGCTAGTTTCGATATAATAATTTTGAATGTGTCCACCGAAATGCATTGGCGTTCCAGTTAGTGTGTGCTTCAATGTATGAAACAGTGTTTTCTTAAAAATTAAGTTAGAAAACTGTGCATTTTTACTGCAAGTTTGATACCGCATATCTCGAAACCGCTGCCATCCTCAGAATTTGTTCCAAGTCGATATGCCTGGCATAATCACTAGCTACAATTAAAATATGTGCAGTGAGGTAATTAATAAAAAGTTAATTAGTGTAAGTGTCAATTGTTCAATTAAACGTTTAGATTTTTCGTAGAAGTAATAGGCCACCTCATCGAGTAATTTAGAACAATTTGGACAGCACAATTGTGCTGTCTGCCACATGTTCTTACAATTTAGTTCAGCTAAAATAAAAAGGACCATGTAGAATGAGAACATACCGTATGTTCTCATTCTACAAGGTTTTTTTTTTTTGACTGAACCAAATTAAAAAAAAAAAAACATTGCATGTGGCAGATAGCACTTGGGCAAGCGCAATGGTCCAGTCATATCACATGCTTCAAACCATTACGTTATTAAGCTGCTTTCTGTGTTACATAGAGAGAAAGTAGCATTCTTTAATGAGATGCTGGAGATCTTAGCCTGGCTATTCGCCTGACATGCTATTCCAGGTGCTTAATAACGTAATGGTTTGAAGTAGTGATATGACTAGCCCATGGCGCTTGTCATGTAATTGTCATTTTAATTGAGTATGATGTTACCGGTAAGCTGAACCAACCGCTGAGTAGGTTGAGCTTACCACTGAGGCGAGGATGACAGAAGAAGGTGAATACGTCATTGCGGCCTCAGTAATGATAGAACAAGATGTTGGCCTTCAGAATAACACACGGATGTAATGTCCTATCGTTTGCGCCTTTAAATAAATAAATTGTGTGACCTGTATGTGCGGCATATGTATTTTTGTGTCCTCATTAACTGATAGTTTGGACCTAATTTTTTTATGCTGCTTCACTGACAAATCTATCTGTCCTAATTTAAACCACAAGAATGATTAATACGTAGAATTTTGCCGTCTTCAGTGTTTCTGCTCACATTGACTTCCATACTTTGCAACAGCTAGAATAATAAATTCAAATTCAGTGCTGCATCTGGCTTATGCTTTCTCTTGGTTCATGTTACAAGAAGAAAAAAAAAAACAGGACGCCGATCAAAAAGTGGTAATAAGAATTGGACGCACGCAAGCCTTGTTCACAACACGAACTGCTCGAAACGACGGCATTCTGCGCATGCAGGCGGGATATTGCCATCGTTGCGATACAGCGTTTTTTCTGTAGTTTTTTGTAGTCTGGATAGCAAGGGATTCCAGAAACTCCCTTCAAATCCAGTTTCCTTAGCAATGATAGAAGCCTTGTCTCGTCGGTGGCATATTCAGCCTGCCACGTGCTCCGCAAGTGCAATGGAAAGCAACATTGTTTCTTCACTTCTGATTCATTTCTAATTGATATCTTTGACATAGGTTTCATGCTTCAAGCGCTTTCAGAATGACTGCTTTCGCTGATGTAAAGATAGTCGCGATTCGCGCCGGCTGTTCTGTATACAATGCTTGGAACATACCTTCTGCATCTTCACATCTCCCTGTTCATGCTGCAACTAGTGGGCCTAAACGTGGGACATTGACTTCATAGGGTTTCAGAACAATTGCGATGGCCTTGCTCACTCAAGGGACATAGGCGAGGGTCGTGCGAGCTCGAGGGCGCGTGTGACCGGCAATGTGGCAGGCCTCAACGATTTTTCGTCGAACGAATGAACATTTCCGGTTATGCTCACTCGGACGTAATCTGTGCAAGTCATTGTCAGAAATCTGGTCGCCAGGATTAAAGCAAAAATTTTACAGCGATCCCGGCAAATTTGCTCTAAATCAGGACGCTCATGGCAGTGGCGTATCAGGTGGGGGTGGGTGACCGGGCTTCCGCCCCCCCCCCTCTCTCTCTCCAAATCTCGTCTCTTTTTTTCCCTTTTCTTTATTTCTTTTTTTTTTTTTTTTTTACGGCCTGCGCCCTGCTCCGTTTTGTGCCTGGCACGTCGCCTATTAACAAAGGCGCGTATCCTTCGAACGTGCGGCTGTTATGGGCATTCGCGTCTCAACGCATCTCCGACGCCTGGGAACTTAAAAGAACGAAGCACCGCAGTCAGGACGATCGCGGTGCTTTAGCTCCCCCACCCCCACCCCCGAAAGAAATATCCTGGCTACGCGCCTGGCTCAAATTACGTCGCGAACATTCTGAGTGCGGTTACCCCGGAAGTGTTTCATTCGTTGCGTAGAACATCGTTCAAGTTGACCAGTGACCTCGCTTGGCCGCGCGTCCTGGAGTCGACGCTGCCATTCAATATGTCCCCAAAAGGAGGCCTTGTCACGTGTTCTGAAAACCTATGACGCGCGCCGCATATATGTTCCTGCCTGCACGTTGCATCATGAACTGGTGCGGACATGGTGTAGAATTATTTTTCGGCGCAAACTGCTACTACGTTTAAATCAACAAAAGATGCAATTTCGAAAAAGGGCTTGCAGCATGTGTATGATTTGAAAACGAAAAATGTCGCTTGCGACGTAGTTGCGGAGGACATGGCAGCCTCCAACAATGGCACTGGCCTTCTTGGACAAGGCTGTCGTTATTGCCAAGAATTCGGATTTCACGGTAATCCTTATCTGTAGCCTTGCTACCAAGGCTACAGATAAGGCCGAATCGCAATGATGGCATTATTGCATCTGCATACGGAAGATACCTAGGTCGGATTTCTAACAGTTACTGTTTGCAAACAAGGCTGCGGTATAAATGAGTGGGAACTCTTCAGTCATATGCAATAAAATCTTTTTATAGCGAAGTTGAAGGGGGAGCCAAAATTACGTCATTATGTTCATTACTGCCGTTCACTGCAATATATGCGCAATGTCGCGCACAAATTTCAACTTGTATAGAAGCAGACGGTTTTTCGAGCAGCAGAACCACTACATGGCCACGTGCTCGCTGAACTTCTAATAAAACAGCAAAAGAAACTTTGGCGTCCTTAACACACCACTTCTTAGCATCTGACACGATTGCCTTTACGATAGCTGCTTTCTGTTTCAATGTCATGATCTTTCGTTACCGCTTTTAGTTAGGTCGTCTCTAGCATCGCGAAACCGGCGAAACGGCGACGCGGTTGAATAGGTTGCACGCTGCGACACCAACTATGTTCGTCGTGTGCGAGCAGCACGTGGTAGACACAGGGAGGCGTGGCCTCTGAAATTGCACCGGCGCAATCTCCGAGGCCACGCCTATAGCTGCACTAACTATATAGCCTGCGTGGTGCCGCAGTAAGAGGAATTGCGATGGCGATCTAGAGTCTGCTTACGCGCAACTACGCGTAGTGGTGAAAAGTACCAGTGTTCGACGGTGGATTCAACGCAAATACGTAAACGTTTTAAACATCGGCAACGAATGTGTGTTCTACCCTGCGGAGAGCAGAAGCGAGCCTGCAAGGGTCGGGCATTTCTTTTTTCGGAAAAAACTGAAGTTTGGTGTATCTATTGGCAGGATAAGTTTACTTCGTTGAAACGAGGTTATAAAAACATGGATATCTTCGGAGATTTCAGCGGGAATGTCATTTTGTTGTATACAATAATTTGTTATACCCCGTTTCGTTATAACGAAGTTTCACTGTAACATATCTAACATCTTTTGTCTTACCTTCTAATTGCAGGTGCGAAATCTGAGGTCAAGCATCATTGGAACACGCTGAATTTTCTGCGGGTGCATCAGCCTGTGGAAATGTCTAAGCTAGTTCCCTGAATCGTGAAGTGTCCAATTTGTTATAACAGCCAGCCACAATGCAAAACTCTAGGAGGTGCATTAGAAACATTTTGCTTATGTAGTGGCGTGTTATTGATTTATTAAAAATTCTTTGAAACCTTTGACCACTTTAGCGCCTCATTTGTGTGAACAGTCATGCTTTATGTTAAGCATACGTGGCTTTGACACGTGTTCATCACTTTTGTGGCTTTGCCAATATTTCAGTGTTGCTATGGTGGGTTGTAAGAAATGGGCCATAGGGATTGGTGCTATCGGTAAAGCCAACCTTTTTTCAATATTGCGAGGAATACGAACATCCTCATTGATTTCTCTATGTAGCAGATAACAGGGAGACACTCAATTCCTTTATAATTAATGCTATAATGGAAGGGTGTTTTGTGTATCTAAATTCTTGTGCGTGCCAAACATCCATGCAAGGAAAAATTCTGTAATAGTGTTGCAGGAGGCTTTTATATTATTCCATCTGCAAATCTAGATCAGTGTTGACAAGGTAAGTAAAATGATATTGGGTCTTCCTGGACGTAATGCGCAGTGTATGCTGTTTCTAGCCAGATCACTGAAGCTAGGCAACATTTCGTTGGATAGTTGACATCTGAAGGAGACAGACCAGCTGGATTGCAATATGACCTAATTTCAGCTTCTGGAAACTACTTAACATGTCATTTGTGCTAGTGCTTCCCCTAGGTGACAATAGATCAGGTGTTGAACTAAAGTTTAGAGAGGTCAAGTCCATTGTACTTCATATATTATATATACATTCATAGCATGGTTATTGCTTATTTGTTTCTTCACTTTTTTCCTCAAAGTGAAGATTGCGTAACTTTATGGAATACATTGTGTTGAAATAACCTACGTCGTGTTCAAATTTCACATCCTCTCCACTTTAGATCTAAGTATATTTCCACTGTCACTATCTTTTGTAAATACTATAAATACTGTAAAACAATATTTAGGGCTTAAGTAACTAAATACGAGCGACTAGAAAATGCCATGCCTTAGTCGACCAGTAGATGTTTAAAGCATTTAAAAACGTTTTTAAGACATCCTCAAAACGTCCAGCAGAACGTTTTGTAGCCGTTTTCAAAACGTTCCCAAGATGTCTTGCAAGATGTCTTCTAGCCGTCTATGAGACGTCTACAAGACGTCTTGTAAGACGTCTGATATCCCAAATTTGGCGGTGCATTAGACGGTCTTAGAGACGGCTACAAGACGTTTTAAGACGTCCGACAAAATCTTGGTAAGATGTCTTGAAGAAGTATTTAAAATCTTGCCAAAACGTCTTCAAGACGTCTTGTAAACGTTTAAAAGGGTTGTCAAGACGTCTTACTTATCTTGTCAAGACGTCTTGAAGACGGCTTCTAGACCAATGTGTGTTCAGTGGGAGGCATGTTGTTATTAATGTCTTGAAAGAGTGCTGCATTCACTCAAATGAATAGAGCTGTCAGCAAGGAAGTTCTTGCCTGGAAGCTGATGGGCATTTCTGTAGTGCCACTGATGTGGTGGCACAGTGACTGTGAAAAAAAGATGAGATGGGCAGCAATATGCACGTCAAGGTGATCACAACAGAGAAGAATAAGCAACGAAATAATCTAATATTTTTGCATTTTCGCACAAGAAAGTAAAAAAGGGGCCCAATGTGAATCGACTGTTTTCAGCAAACAGCAAGCTTGATGGCTTCTGTAGCCATATTGCAAGCCCATTCAAGGGTGGCTACATGACAAAATATGCCACAGAGTTCACATGCCACAGCAATAGACCACAGAGTTCACATGCCACAGAAATAATTTGCAGAGCCCTTTTACATGTGGCAGGGTTCACATCCATTGATCAGCGCATCAATGATAGAATGCGTGAACGTTGCTCTTTGCTACCCATGGGCACTGTGATGAGTAGTGCGCGACACAATGCGGTGACTTTTGTGGTGCGCGACACGGTGCGGTGATGCGCGACGGTGATATTTGTGGTGTGCGACAAGGTGCGTTGCATTTCAAACAAGAAGCAGACGACAAGGAGAGCGCGCGCCGCTCTACCGCGCCGCGCCGAAAACGACGACACCGAAGACCGTCCGGCGCGTGAACACGCGGCGCAAGAAAACAAATCAAAAGAAAAACCCAATCCAATCACAAAAGAACACGGAGCCTCGAGCACCCAATGAGAAGTCGACGAATCGACCAGAGCAGCAGAAAAAGGAGCCGCGCTGGCAGTAGGGGGTGGAGTTCCAGAAGCGGCACCAGGACAAGGTCGGCCACCAGATCGGGAGTTGAAGACGGCCGTCGGGTTCCGGACCCGAGCCACCAGGACTTCACCCGGCCGGGGCCTCCAGCCAACCCGTTCCTGGGCGCCGCTACTCCATCCGTTCGAGAACTGCTGACCGAGGCCGGCAAGCGTCTGCGCCCGTGGGCAGAACGAGAGCTGTCGGGCTACGGGCCCGAGCTCTACGACCAGCTGTCCGGTCAGAACGCCGCCGCCGTCAACCCCTGCTGCCAAGCCGCCTACCTTCCCGGGCATCGCCACCCTGCCCGATAATCAACTGCTGCTGCCCGAGGCCGGTGAGCGTCTGCGTCCGTGGGCAGAACGTGAGCTGTCGGACTACGAGCCCGAGTGCCACGATCAGCTGCCCGACCAGAACGCCATCACCGTCGACCCGTGCTACCGAGCCGCCTGTCCTCTTCCACCGAGCCAGAGCTGCCACGCTCTGGCAGCCTGTACGACGTTCCGACACAACGTCTTTTGGTTGAGATCAACAACGCTTATCTCGTCGTCTCGTCTCCGCTTCGCCGCGTCGAGACTGTAGTGCATACGCACACCCGCAGCCTGCCCGAACTTGCCTCATATCATTAGCGTTCCAGCTACGTGTTTTCATATTATCTTTGTGTGTTTGGTTTATAGTTTTCTTTTCGTTCTAGTTTTAATTATTAAAAGTTTGTGTGTTTCTCAACAAACGGCTTTGTCCTCGATTGGCTTCTGGGAGGCTCCGCCTCAGAGAACCGCCAGAAAACATTAACACTAAAGAACCTGCTCATCACAGGCACACAGGTGGCCATTTATTCTTTCATTGTTGTGAATGCAGCTATACCTCCAGTTTTTATGATGTGCATGAGATGGGAAAGGCATGTACAACTCTTGAAAGTGAGCTTCTGGAAATGTAATAATTAAGAAACACAGCTCCTGACATGCAAGCATGACATCTGTTTTTCTCACTGATAAAGAATGGAAACATTTAGAATAACATTTGAACCTTGTTTAGGCGAGTGCAGACATTTAGAATAACGTATGAACCTTGTTAAGGTGAGATGTGGCTGCAGGGATCACACACATACAAAACATTTAGTTGCGATATATCCTTTGAATAACCCCAGAAAGCCTAAAACCCATTTTGCTAAAATAAAACAAAAAACAACCAAATAATAAAAAGATTAAAAAACAACTTAAACTTTGTAACCTAGAAAGTACATTTGTATCCTCCCCCCACCTGAAAAAGTCTTTAAACTTAGTAGTTAATTATAAATTGACTATCTGAGCTACCTGCAATTTAAGCTATGGTTTAAGCTTTGACTTGTTTTTACTATTCAGTATGTACCAACTGACCCAGACTGCTACTCTACTCCAATAAATTGACTATCTGAGCTACATGCAATTTAAGCTATGGTTCAGTGTGTCGAAGACACTAGCATGAATTTCGCAAACTTTCCCACACTTATATCAGCATTTTGAGCTACCGAACTCTTGTGTGTCAAAAATGCCATGTTGGGCATTGTGAAGATAAACTAATATCTCCAAGTCTAACTCTTGTTCTGTCACTTATTTTGCTTCTGTCCTCCTGGATTTTATGCTTGTTTCTGTTCTAAAACAAAGCAGCTCTATTTAAAGCATGCCAATTACAGAAATGAATTGAGAATATATTTGAGTCAGTTTTGAGAATATATTAAGCTAGCACAAACAGGTCACTTATCACTGGAAAACACCAGAGTGGTGGCGCTTGTTCTCTTGAGATCGAAATGATGCATTCGTCCGTGCTGCTGCATGAACTTTGGAAATGTCACCATGTTTTCAATGTGCTGCCCCTTTTTGGTTGCATCGCTCGCATGCATAATAGCCAGTGTGGCCAACAATACATTTGACGTAGCTCCTTGCAGGAGCATCGGAAACCATAGCTCCAATGCTCACTCGAACATGAACATCTCCTATGCTTAATCCCTCAGAGGTTAGGTCGGAGACTTCTTGCACATATGGCTCTAGGTAATCCTGCAGACATGACGGCTTCCCTGCACCACAGTACACACTGACAACAAATGGCGGTGTTGCCTCCAGATTTTTATGCGGCACAAAATGGACCAAAAGGCAAGCTGGCTACTTTTGTAAAGAGGGACTTCGTCAATGTTGCCTTGTAGCTTGAGTTCACTTGGAACTACTTGCCCCGGCTGCTACACTTGACGAATTCCTTCTGCAAGGCCAAAGTGCACAAATGAACCATTTTGCTCCACCTGAGCTTTGCACTCAGTTTTCAAAACTCTCCTAGCATCTTTTGGAATGTCAGAGATGCCTCTTCGCCGGCAGAAATTGAGGACATCGTTAATGCATGCATGCGTCATATTATGTTTGGAAGCAATTACAGCAAGCTCTTCACTTGCAGACAGTTGTTTGGAAAGTACATGAGAAAGCGTTGGACTACAAGTGAAGGCTATTCCCTCATCTGGCCCAGTGAAGCTGTCTGAAGTGAGAAAGTCATCAGACTCATCACTTGAATCGCTACCTTCGGGACCTCCTTTGTCACTTGAGCTGCTATCAGTCGCTGTGCTCACATGAGGACGTAGCCGCACTATCTGATTGGCATTCTACAAAAGGAGCTTCTTGTCTGCGGACGTCGTCGACAAAGGCTTCGCTTCTCGACCGCTCGTTCAACCGCTTGAACGGAAGCTCACCACCGTCATCCGTGGAAATTGAACTTCACGATTGTCTGCTGGTTCCAGGCTTCGGAGGCGAAAGTCGCTCTACACGACAACTGTCTGCAAAGGTGAAGCTTGCAGCTTCGTCGTTGGACAAGGAAGGCCAACAAGCTGCGCGAGTCCTAGCTCATTCATTATCTTGTTGTATTCCTTTCTTACGACTCGACATTTCCTCCACTTGGAGGGCATGATGAGCGAGAGGGTTGAGTCAGATGCCGAAACCCCAACGCTGTAGCCCGTAAGACGACCTCGAGGGGAAAGCGTGGACAGCAGCAGTGCAGGGGGGCAGTCAGTCACAGCATGCATAAGGAGCAGCCGACCTGCCAACGCATGAGCCGAATCGAATCTAACCATGGAGGAAGAAAAATGTTTTCCTGGAGGAAGAAAAATTTCTTCCTCCATGAAGGAAGTTTTTATTTCGATAGCAATTATAAGGACACTTCAAGCAGATTTCTGCCGTCGTCGTCGCCGTGAGGTTCCGTATAAAGTCCAAGGGCGATAAAATCTTGCAACCGGGCGCAAGGGGAACTGGCGACGCAATCTCCCACGCAAAAGGAGCAAAGCGGGAAGAAAGCGCGGAAGGGAGAGGGGGGAGGCGGCTTCTACTCTGCCAACAAATGCGTTCATGTACTTTGCGCTTTGCGCTTGGTTCTATTTAATGTTTGCGCCGGTACGAGCTGCCGGTGTTGTCGCGCGCACCGTATCTTGCAAGCGACCTCCAAACGGCTCTGACCTTTGTATGCGCTGTGCATTCGGCCGCTCAGTTTTCCGTTGAAGCGATAAACCGCACGAACCTTCGCTCGCTCGCTGCGGCAGCTGCGCTTGCTGCCAGCGTTTTGACAGTGGTTGTCTGCGGTCATCGAGTGTGATCTATTCATGTGTGCGTGTGCGTGCAGACAGCACGCTTGTTAATTCAGTTGGTAACTTAATGTGTCCAACTTTATGCAGCCGATAAAGCTACTATCCCTGCTCCGAATAGCTCTCTGCTAATTCGCTATCGCCATTGATGCTTCGCCTTTCGGTCGAAACTGCGACATTTTTCTCCCTTCTTCCATGATGCGAACGGATTTTTTAAAGGACCGTTCGATTTGCCTGCACCACTGTGAACCAGTTCGCGCACCGAGTCACGAAAAGCGCGGCACAGGAAACGAATGCCGAAGTGCAGACCCGGTGCAGGTGTGTGTTTTGTGCGACCAATGTGCACGGCGTGCGTTAAATAGGTCTTAAGCTGCTGGTGTAATCGGCTTCGGAGACGTTAATATACCCGCGCTTGCCTAGACACGGCAGATAGCCGTAAGTTGGGTTTTAACGGCGCTTGTGCTTGTGTGCTGTGTCGTCTGCTGCGCTGCTGCTTCGCACCTGTACCACAGTGTATTAGAATATAAGGTATGTGTGCATTCTAGGACACTGTACCTGCACGACTGCACAAAGTCGTCACCGACAGTAGAAAGGGTGCAGAAAAATCGCGATCCAGCCCTGCACCTTTCCTGTGCATTTTGAAACGAACGGCGGGTTTCTCAGGGTGTTCAAAGGCGCCATTGCTGCACCGCTCAAACAAATGAGCTGTTGATACAGGTGAATAGAATGTGTCAAAGCTACGTTCGATTCACCTACACCACCTGCAAACCGTAGCGAAGCAGCCACTAGTACACTCTACAGCCACGGAAATCTGGATTGCGGATCGGATTAATACAAACAATAATATACATTTTTTTTCGTTTTTGGCAGTCAATGATTCTGGTGCGACCCACGCTACTTGAATGCGCTTCTCGGTATGCTTGTTTTTATTGCGTATCATCCGCCGTCATTAATGAAATAATAATGTACTTTTGCACTGGCGATTCGAGAGGTGGCGCAAAAAAAAAAAAGAGCGTCGGTTCCTCGAATTCCTATCTCTCTCCTTTCGTCCCGGAATTTGCGCCATCGCCATCGACGACAGCCTTGCCTTGTGCGCAACGTGGTAACCGAGGAGACTGAAGTCAACGTGTGCGTGAGTATGCATTTTTAATACGAGAGTTTTCTTGTCCTGATTGTACCTTATGTGCATTCTCATGTACGGGTCAACGGCGTAGTTAATGGCGCGTGCCAAATATGCAGCGAGCGCACGTGTGGCTAGGCCGATCGGTCGCGTACTACCTGCGTTCGAGATGAGTTCAATCATGCGCGCATGTTATATACTCCGGAATGGCATTGACTAGACCGCTTTTTTGATGCACGTAAAGACTCTGGGCGTAGATTTCATGCACGACTTGCGCGATATAGCTACACTATAGATCTTGAATGAGGTCTGTCGGGGATATATGCGTGTGTTACCCGGCCACAAGCACTTCATCTCCTGAACCGTTTAGGGCAGCGGAGTCTACACGCAACCGTGCGGGCCAGGAAATAAATTAGCCGTTTTCGCGAGAAATTCCGACGTCGCTGGTGCGGTGGTGCCAAACAAAGCCATGTGGATTCTATGCGAACATTAAAGCACCTGAAAATAATCTAAGAGACTTTAGTGCTCGGCGTGGCCTAATGGCTCCCTGTTCGTCCCGTACGAGTGGTGCGCGTTAGTGCCACAATATGAGATCAGCATGCAACACTTCGCTTCAGCCACGTGTGGCTCACAACTTAGCGTAAACTTTCACCGCGTTCCGCTAGCTTTGCTCTCCATGGGAGACGAGCTTAATTGTACCTCGTGCAGAAGGATACGTGTTGTAATGAAACCGCCGATGTCGCATGCTTGCACAGAAAGCTGCAGCCTTATGCAGTGGATCGACCACATGAATCAAACGGCGCATGTAAATAGAGGAGCGCTTGTGGCACACATGGATCTTTAGCAAAACCTCTAAAACAGGTTCGGTGCATAGAAAAAAACTTCTCAATTGCAAGTTGCCCCGTACTCGACGCGGAGACTAGGCGCAGAATGGCTCCTTATACGCGCGGCGATTCTGATGTCATGCCAGCTTCCTTAAGCAGAAATTATGAGATAATGTGCAGCAGTCAACACGCTTCTCGGCAAGTGATGAGGAGATTTACGTCAGTAGTAATACTTCTGTACCTAACTTTTGCACCATTTGCTTATTCACGGCAGTCGCGTTTGCACACAGACGATTTTTGTTCTTCGTGAGACCGAAATTTCATTACGTATACAAAATTCATGGGTGTTAAGTTTCGTTAAGCAACTGGTTGGGGAGGTTTGCCGCATGTTGCCTGCTCCTGGAACATGTGGCAAACCTCCCTGACCAGCTGCTTTCTACAGCGACCACCAGGCAGCGACACCAGTTTATGCTAGTGCTCTCGTTGCAGCAGGTCAAATCCCCACAAGTGAAGGCAGATTTTAACTTTTTTTTCTAAAAAAGACCATGCAGTTAACTGTGGTAAGTGTCATACTCAACGAAGGCGACCCAAAAATGTGATCATTCCGCCAAATTTGAGCAAGAACAGTGCAGTGATGAGTGCAAAACTTTTTTTCGAACAGGCGCAGCGAAATTATTCAGCACTCTGTATAAGTTTGACGCACATATCACGGCTAACCTTATGCTCGGCTGTCTTAACTGACTGTTGAACTTATGCCTTGAACTCGTATATATCACGTAAATCAAAAGAGTAGTATTGTCATCTCATACAAACAGCTCAAGTTCAAGATTATGAGTTTATGAGGGCAGTAACTGCTATGTATTGTTGTAGCCCTTTCACTGTCTCATGGCTGTATTAAGTGCGGATATGCTAAATGTACCAATTACAGTACCACGCTTTCCTTTTGTTTTGACCTAATATTGTGTCTCGTTAATACTGTTCTTTTTTCTCGTATTATTCCAACAGCTAACAGTGGATAAGTAGGAATGACATTGTGTTGTACCTAATCCTTGCACCTGTGACCAATACCCTCTGTAACAAAAAAAAAACCCTGATGGTATAGTGTCCCAGCTGTTATGTAACAAGCTTCAAAAATACACAGATAATTTTACACAAATAAAACCAAGTGCATGTTATTCAGAGTCCAGTTGAGAAATGGCCAGTAATTTATTAGCCCTTGGCACCTAATTAGTTATAGCTAACTCTTTTACTTTAGTCATCTATCTGTTAGGGTGTCGATCAGGAAGTTGTATGATATATTAGAGTGACATGCTTCTAGCAAGGTCCACATCATGTTTTTTTTTTCTCGTGGAGAGAAGCCTGCAAGTATAAAAACTGCCATGCGTCAATGCACCCGTGTGCAAAAGCTTGCTGTGCCATCCAACAGTCTCAGCGGGGAAAGTTAACTGTTCTTTCTGGGGTTTTGCGTGCCAAAACCAGTTCCGATTATGAGGCACGCGGGAAAGTAAACTGCTGGTCGCAGGGTAACCACTCGGAGCAGTGCATTTCTTTTATGTTGGTATTTCAAAATATCGGGGAGCTGTTGGTGGATTGTGTAAAAAATATTTATGTTATTGTCAGTGACAGGGCCAGCTTGCTTACCCACTAAGACAGTTTCAGGGCCCTGCAATTCCATGCACATGATCTTTTTCAAATTTCATGGGGTGGGGGGGGGGTTCATTGCTGGAAAAAATAAGCCCACAACCCACTGAACACACATTGGTCTAGAAGCCGTCTTCAACACGTCTTGAGAAGATAAGTAAGACGTCTTGAAAGCCCTTTTACACGTTTACAAGACGTCTTGAAGATGTGCTGGCAAGATATTAAATACTTCTTCAAGACATCTTACCAAGATTTTTTCGGAAGTCTTAAAACGTCTTGTAGCCATCTCTAAGACCGTCTAATGCACCACCAAATTAGGGATATCAGACGTCTTGCAAGACGTCTCGTAGACGTCTCAAAGACGGCTAGAAGACGTCTTGCAAGACATCTCGGGAACGTTTTGAAAACGACTACAAAACGTTCTGCTGGACGTTTTTAAATGCTTTAAACATCTACTGGTCAACTAAGGCATGACATTTTCTAGTCGCTCGTATTTACCTAATTAAGCCCTAAATATTGTTTTACGGTATTTATAGTATTTACAAAAGATAGTGACAGTGGAAATATACTTCGATCTAAAGTGGAGAGGATGTGAAATCTGGACACCACGTAGGTTATTTCAACACAGAATGTATTACATAAAGTTACGAAGTCTTCACTTTGAGGAAAAAAACGAAACAAATAAGCAATAAACATGCTATGAATATATACATACTATATAAAGTACAACGGACTTCACCTCTCTAAACTTTAGTTCAACGCCTGATCTATTGTCAGCTAGGGGAAGCACTAGCACAAATATGACATTTTAAATAGTCCCCAGAAGCTAAAATTAGGTCATATTCAATCCAGATGGTCTGTCTCCTTCCAATGTGAACTATCCAACGAAATGTTGCCTAGCTTCAGTGATCTAGCTAGAAACAGCATACACTGCCCATTACGTCCAGGAAGACCCAATATCATTTTACTTACCTTCTCATCACTGATATTTGCAGATGGAATAATATCAAAGCCTCCTGCAACACTATTACAGAATTGTTCCTTGCATGAATGTTTGGCACGCACAAGAATTTAGATACACAAAACACCCTTCCATTATAGCATTATTATAAAGGAATTGAGTGTCTCCCTCTTATCTGCTACACAGAGAAATCAATGAGGATGTTCGTATTCCTCGCAATATTGAAAAAAGGTTGGTTTTACCGACAGCATCAATCCCTATGGCCCATTTCTTACAACCCACCATAGCAACACTGAAATATTGGCAAAGCCACAAAAGCGATAAACACGTGTCAAAGCCACGTACGCTTAACATAAAGCATGATTGTTCACACAAATGAAGCGCTAAAGTGGTCAAAGGTTTCAAAGAATTTTTAATAAATCAGTGACATGCCACTACATAAGCAAAATGTTCCCATTGCACCTCCTAGTGTTTTTCATTGTGGCTGGCTGTTATAACAAATTGGACAATTCACGATTCAGGGAACTGGCTTAGACATTTCCACAGGCTGATGCACCCGCAGGAAATTCAGCGTGTTCCAATGATGCTTGACCTCAGATTTCGCACCTGCAATTAGGAGGTAAGACAAAAGATTAACAAATATGTTACAGTGAAACTTCGTTATAACGAAACGGGATATAACAAGAGAAAGAAAGAAAGGAAAGACAAGGAGGTTAGCCAGTGTAAATACCGGCTTTATACCCTGCACTGGGGAAAGGGGTAAAGGGATTAAAAGGTGAAAGAAGAAACAAAAAAAAATGAAGTATGAAAATTCGCGCAATAACGCGACCCTAGGCGCTACAACGTTCAAAGCCGGTCGCACAATTCACAAGCCCTTAAGATTGTATACAACAAAATGACATTCCCGCTGAAATCTCCGAAGATATCCATGTTTTTATAACCTCGTTTCAACGAAGTAAACTTATCCTGCCAATAGATACACCAAACTTCAGTTTTCTCCGAAAAAAGAAATGCCCGACCCTTGCAGGCTCGCTTCTGCTTTCCGCAGGGTAGAGCACAGATTCGTTGCCGATGTTTAAAACGTTTACGTATTTGCGTTGAATCCACCGTCGAACACTGGTCCTTGTCACCACTACGCGTAGTTGAGCATAAGCAGACTCTAGATCGCCATCGCAATTCCTCTTACTGCGGCACCGCGCAGGCTAGTTAGTGCAGCTATAGGCGTGGCCTCGGAGATTGCGCCGGTGCAATTTCAGAGGCCACGCCTCCCTGTGTGTACCACGTGCTGCTCGCACACGACGAACATTGGTGTCGCAGCGTGCAAGCTATTCAACCGCGTCGCCGTTTCGCCGGTTTCGCGATGCTAGAGACGACCCAACTAAAAGCGGTAACGAAAGATCACCACATGAAACAGAAGCTATCGTAAAGGCAATCGTGTCAGATGCTAAGAAGTGGTGTGTTAAGGACGCCGAAGTTTCTTTTGCTGTTTTATTAGAAGTTGAGCGAGCACGTGGACATGTAGTGGTTCTGCTGCCCGAAAAACCGCCTGCTTCTATACAAGTTGGAGTTTGTGCGCTACATTGCACATGTATTGCAGTTAACGGCAGTAATGAATATAATGACGTACTTTTGGCCCCCCTTCAACTTCGCTATAAAAAGATTTTATTGCATATGACTGATGAAAGTTCCCACGCATTTACACCGCAGCCTAGTTTGCAAACGGTAACTGTTAGAAATCCGACCTAGGTATCTTCCGTATGCAGATGCAATAATGTCATCGCTGCGATTCGGCCTTATCTGTAGCCTCGGTAGCAAGCCCCCGAGATACTACCGTGAAATCGGGATTCTTGGCAATAACGACAGCCTTGTCCGAAAAGGCCAGTGTTATGGTTGGAGGCTGCCACGTCCTCCGCAACCGCAACTACGTCGCAAGCGACATTTTTCGTTTTCAAATCATACACATGCTGCAAGCCCTTTTTCGAAATTGCATCTTTTGTTGATTTAAACGTAGTAGCAGTTTGCACCGAAAAACAATTGTACACCGTGTCCTTCACATGTACCAGTTCATGATGCAACGTGCAGGCAGGAACATATATGCGCCGCGCGTCGTAGGTTTTCGAAACACGTGACAAGGCCTCCTGTCGGGGACATGTTGAATGGCAGTGTCGACTCAAGCCCGATCACCCACCCCCACCTGATACGCCACTGCCCTGAGCGTTCTGATTTAGAACAAATTTGCTGGGATCGCTGTAAAATTTTTGCTTTAATCTTGGCGACCAGATTTCTGACAATGACTTGCACAGATTACGTCCTAGTGAGCATAACCGGAAATGTTCATTCGTTCAACGAAATATCGTTGATGCCTGCCAAATTGCCGGTCACACGCGCCCTCGAGCTCGCACGACCCTCGCCTATGTCCCTTGAGTGAGCAAGGCCATCGCAATTGTTCTGAAACCCTATGAAGTCAATGTCCCACGTTTAGGTCCACTAGTTGCAGCATGAACAAGCAGATGTGAAGATTCAGAAGATATGTTCCAAGCATTGTATACAGAACAGCCTGCGCGAATCGCGACTATCTTTACATCAGCGAAAGCAGTCATTTTGAAAGCACTTGAAGCATGAAATCTATGTCAAAGATATCAATTAGAAATGAATCAGAAGTGAAGAAACAATGTCGTTTCCATTGCACTTGCGGAGCACGTGGCAGGCTGAATATGCCACCGACGAGACAAGGCTTCTATCATTGCTAAGGAAATTGGATTTGAAGGGAGTTTCTGGAATCCCTTGCTATCCAGACTACAAAAAAAAAAACTACAGAAAAAATGCTGTATCGCAACGATGGCAATATCCCGCCTGCATACGCAGAATGCCCTCGTTTCGAGCAGTTCGTGTTGTGAACAAGGCTTCCGTGCGTCCAATTCTTATTACCACTTCTTGATCGGCGTCCTGTTTTTTTTCTTTTTGTAACATGAACTCCAGAACCAAGAGAAAGCATAAGCCAGATGCAGCACTGAATTTGAATTTATCATCCTAGCTGTTGCAAAGTATGGAAGTCAATGTGAGCAGAAAAACTGAAGACGGCAAAACTCTACGAAATAATCATTCTTGTGGTTTAAATTAGGACAGATAGATTTGTCAAGAACCACGTGAAGCAGCATAAAAAAATTTCCTCCAAACTATCAGTTGTTGAGGACACAAAATACTATGCCGCACATAAAGGTCACACTTAGAATTTATTTATTTAAAGGCGCAAACGATAGGACATTACATCCGTGTGTTATTCTGAAGGCCAACATCTTGTTCTGTCATTACTGAGGCCGCAATGACGTATTCACCTTCTTCTGTCATCCTAGCCTCGGTGGTAAGCTCAACCTACTCAGCCGTTGGTTCAGCTTACCGGTAACAGCATATTCAATTAAAATGACAATTACATGACAAGCGCCATGGGCTAGTCATATCACTACTTCAAACCATTACGTTATTAAGCACCTGTAATAGCATGTCAGGCGAATAGCCAGGCTAACATCTCCAGCATTTCATTAAAGAATGTTTATTTCTGTCTATGTGACACAGAATGCAGCTTAATAACGTAATAGTTTGAAGCATGTGATATGACTGGACCATTGCGTTTGCCCAAGTGCTATCTGCCACATGCAATGTTTTTTTTTTAATTTGGTTAAGTCTAAAAAAAAATTGTAGAATGAGATCATACGGTATAATCTCATTCTGCATGGTCCTTTTTATTTTACTGAACTAAACTTTAAGAACTTGTGGCAGACAGCACAATTGTGCTGTCCAAATTGTTCTAAATTACTCGATGAGGTAGCCTATTACTTCTACGAAAAATCAAAACGTTTAATTGAACAATTGACAGTTGACTAACTTTTTATTAATTACCTCACTGCACATATTTTAATTGTAGCTAGTGATTATGCCAGGCATATCGACTTGGAACAAATTCTGAGGATGGCAGCGGTTTCGAGATATGCGGTATCAAACTTGTAGTAAAAATGCACAGTTTTTTAGCTTAATTTTTAAGAAAACACTGTTTCATACATTAAAGCACACACTAACTGGAACGCCAATGCATTTCGGTGGACACATTTAAAATTATTATATCGAAACTAGCGTAGTCCTAAAATCTCGGTCTAAGTCGATATGCATTACATACCCACTAGCTACAATTCGTAGATTAAAATATGTGCTGCAAAGTAGTTTGTTTATTAGCGCAATTAAGTAAATTATTCAGAAAGCATATTGGTTTCTCGTAACGTAATGGCCGCCTTATCGAGTAATTTTGATCAAGGTTTATAATTGTGTTATCTGCCACACGCAATTTTTTTTTAAATTGGAGCAGCTAAAAAAAAAAAAAAACACCACGTATATGGACACATAATCCGCTCTGAAACAATAATGCGGCCTGACTTGTAGACTACATTTCCGCATGTCTATGGCACAAGATGAATAAGAAATGCCCTTTTCAGCGTAGCAAATAATTAGTGTTGCGATAACAAAGGCCCATCGTTATGTGGATCACAGGAAACCACTCTCTCATGCATCGTTCAGTTTAACAGCGCTTCAGCTTGCTGATAGAACGCTGCAAGTGTCTGATTTTGCTCAACGCTTGACGCTACGCGCGAGTAGGTACACATACCTCAATTTATTTAATTATCCAGGTACCTCATGGGTTCCCACTGGAACATTAAATGAACAAGCATTTACAATATGCCGGTCTACTATTGCCGCTACCGTATCCACCAACTACCGGTTGGTTTGCTTGCATTGCCTCAAAAGCACGCCACGCGTACAACTGGTGCAGGGGCCGTATTCTGAAACGTTCCCTTCAGCGAAATTTCTTTTTCGCTTTCAGGCGCACGCTGATTGGCTGGCTGAGCAAATTTACATGACGTCGGGCTCAACCAGTCAATCAGCTCATCCATGTTTGCTAATACAGCCAATCATCGCGCGCCTGAAAGCGAAAAAGAAATTTCGCAGAAGTGGAACGTTTCAGAATACGGCCCCAGCTTAGCGAGCATGCGCCAACCAGACTTGTGCCTGAGAACGTCGCGGCAACGGTATAAAGCGATATATAGCGCTATGCTAAACGTTCGTAACACTAAAATTTCAATTTCCCTTCCCTTCCAGAGAAGTGCGTTGGAGGAAATCGCTACCAGCAATCCCATGAAGGTCTCATAAAATAACGGGTAAACAAGAAACAAAGCAACAATTCACAACAGCGTCACCCGCCGCGGTGGCTTAGTCGGCTAAGCCGTTTTGCGCTGCCGAGCGAGCACGAGATCATATCGATGGAGGCGAAATGCAAAAACGCCCGCGTGCTTCCGTTGTATTGCACGTTAAAGGACCCCAAGTGGTCAAAATTATTCCGGAGCCCTCCACTACAACGTGCCTCATACATAATCAGAAGTGGTTTTGGCTCGTAAAACCCCTGAAAGAACACAAGAGCGTGGAAACGCGTAGATGGCCTGGTGATAATTCTTTAACCAGAGAAACAAACAAGCAAACAAGATATGGGGCATGCTGAAGGTGCGCAAATCCCGTCTGCGGCGGCCGCATTAGAATGGGGGCGAAATGCAAAAATGTCCATGTGCTGTGGATTGGGTGCACGCTAGACAGCAACAGGTGGTATAAACTCATCCGAAGTCCCCTACTAAGGCATACTTCATAATCATATCGCGCTTCCGGCACGTAAAGCACCAGATTTTCATAAATTTTAATTACGAGTTCACCTAACGTTTCGTTTTCAGCCCGCGAGATTTAGCATATTCAGATCATGACTTGCGGTAGGAACGCCGATGCGAATTAATTTAAGCCATGCACAATTTATGGGTTAAATTGATAGCGCGAAAGAAAATTATGCGCAAAGCGGCGTGTTCCCGAGTCTGCATTTATGAGCAGGCACCCACAAATATCGCAATATTTTAGAAATGCCTACCAGCAATCAATAGATTCGAAGCGTGGGTGAGTGTAGCTCGACCGAATGCGCAGTACACAGTTACATCACCGTCACTAAATGCAAATGAAAAGAATAAAACAGGTGGATCACACGCAACCAGTACAATACGAGTTGAAACATAACACGTTGCAAGCAAGCGCAGTAACACGCAACAGCAAGCGCGCGATATTACGCAAGAACAATGGGGATCAAGATTCGAGCCGGGAATATTTTTGAACGGCGCTGCCGCGCCAGCCAGGAATTGAACAACAATAAACATGCCAAACAAATTACGTCGGCTGCGAACCTTTGCCTGATCGCGTTCGTGATTGCCAACAATATTAATGCGGTAATGGTGGGCCACTGGAAGAGCAAGCAGCGTAGCTCTGTATCGCCAAACGAGCGACACTAGTTGAAGCCCTAAAGTTTCGACATGCGTACAGCAGCATCTGTAATAAGCCTGTCATGAGTAATTAACTCTCCTTAACGTTGAAAAATTATGGGGTTTATACGCGCCAAAACCACGATCTGCATTATGAGGCACGCCAAAGTGAGGGATTCCGGAATAATTTGGACCACCTGGGATTCCTTAGCGTGCACCTAAATCTATGTACACGGGTGTTTTAGCATTTCACCGCCACAGGGCCACTAACTGTCCCGAACGCATTCCACGGACCATGGATGACTGCAATATAATTGGGAATTAAATTTGGCAGTGCAGCGCTATATCTCGCACGTTGTCAGGATCATCGATAAAAACACGAAAACGTGTCATGAAATAGTTATTGACGATGTGGAAAAGGCAAGCATTAGTTTATCTGTGAAAAACATGTCGCAACGTTTAATTTAAGACGGCGGGAAGCAGGGGCGTAGCCAGAAATTTTTTTCAGGGGGGGTCCACCGGCCCGACCGCGGGGGGGGGGGGGCAAGCTACCGCTTTCCTCTACGTCACGTGATGGATAATCAATATCGGTAGTTTAAGCAAACTCTATACATGCATATCAAAGACATGGGACCCCCCCTCCTCGCGTGTGCGTGTGCTTGTGAAGAAATTAAGTAAAAGGTAAAGTAAGCTCAGCAAATACAGTAAGTACGCAGGTACAGTGGGCGTTTGGAGCAACGGTCTCTCATCGAGCCACTGAATGGACCCGTCTTGGAAAACGCATCATTGAGACGGCCCGTGCGATCCGAGAAGACATCATTAATTGTTAATTTCCGTTAAGCGTAGATGGCGTCGTCCTCGTCGGGGTGAAGTGCGTTTCACAACTCATGGACGGCTATACACGCGAAAATGCACGTGTGACCAGGCTATACCTACTCCCATAGCAATAGCTTGTTCGCTTCGTCTTTGCGCTAGAAAAATTAAATACGCGCAAAAACGCGTAAGGATTTTTTTCGAAGCTTTCGTCGCCCTGCTCCCTCATACGAGAGGGTTTCATTTCCTGCGGCAAGTGCATGGGCCGCTGTGTCTTCGCTGTGTGCGAGCGTGCACCCGTCATTGCGTTTACGTCAACAGATTCAGAATTGTACAGAATATTTCACCGCACAGCCGAGATATGGCATGTGTACGCATTTTAAGTAGTGCGTGCAACTCATTTCTGCTTCACTTACGCCGGTGCAAACAGGAAGCGGCCTTGTACCTCACAGAATCTCGACTGATTGGTGTACTAGTGATGCAGGAATGAACTCCGGTCTTGTTCAGTGCATAGTGCACATAATCAATTTCTCAGGACGCGTGAACTCCGACGAGAACTGTCAGCGCCTGCAACAAGAGTTTACTTACGCTGTACTGCGCACAGCAGTAATTCATGCTTGTCGGCTGTCTGTTTCGTGCATTCTGTTGCGAGTCGGTGGAATTTCACTGCTGTCATCAACCCCTTCGTGTGTACATTGCTGGTTTGGGATTCCACAACAAAACAGCAACTACCAGCCTTCCGTAATAGCTAGTTTGGGATTCAACAACACAACAGTAATTACCAGCCTTCCGTAGGGGCGCAATCGAAAAAAAAGAGACGTTTCTCGCGCAGACGAAGCCTACGTTCACACTTGGGAAGCGGCAAGCGGGCGGAAAGGCCAAAGCGGGCGGAAAGGCCAAAGCGGCCGGAAAATGGTTTCCGCGCCTGTCCAAGTTGTTCACATTTGTTTTGCTACCGCCGCGGCCGCCGCTGCCGTTTTCGTCCAGATCCATCTAGTCTGCGTACGTTTGTCGGCGTGGTGGCGCTCACCATCGCATTATTTCGAGCGGTATGTTCATTCATTGACCCACGTACCGTCATCAAAAGTGATCATTTTACGCATCTTCGCGTGTCATCTCCGACCTTCGGTAAATTCCTCGTTGGCGTTCCGTAATTCTTCTCACACGGGCGCAGTAGCGCTGAGTCACAGGTTGGTGCCTAGGCGTGATAATATTTCTTTAATAGCTTTTATTTACAAGTTGTAATAACATTTCATCATTTCGTATTGTCGGCGCCTCCGGGACACCAAAGGGGCAACGAGAACACCACAGCTAAAACCCGGGCTGGCCCTTGTGTTGGGGCTCGCCAAAGCCTGCGCGTCCTACGTGAGACCTACGCTCTCAATCTATTGTCGCGACGAGAATAGCACCCCGCAACTTCTGCAACATACCGCACACGTGCGAGGAGAATTATGGAGCGCCAACGAGGAATCTGCCTAACTATTGTCTGCCATGGAAGTGGAAGAAGAAATGGCTTTTATACGTCTACCTACTTGTTTTCTAGAAATGGACAGTGAATAAACGGAAGACGCGGACACCTTAGAAACAGGCGGTGGTGGGTTCGCCTGGCTTTGCGAAAGCGCGAGAAGTTGGGTCACGCCAAGGCTTCGTTTCCGCACCTCCGGTCGCGCGACGTTGAATACTATCGCGAGTATTGCTGACAGTACGTTTTCGTGCCACTCTTGTCATAGAGCAAGGGCTGGTTCTTTATCGCGTCGATCAGCATTACAGCCTACACTTTTGGTGCCATGTTCAATTTTACGACCGGTTGTTTACATGCTAGTGTAGCTTACAGTGAAGCAGAACGACTTTCCGCCGCGTTTCCGCTTCGCCATGGCGAAAAAATCGGCCCGAGACCGATTTGGCTCGCAGCCTGTTTTTCTGCCTGTTTTGCCGCCTAGGCGGGCGGATGTTTGCAAGATTTTGCCGCTTCCGACAGCTTCGAGACCAAGTGTGAACGTAGCCTAAGATCCTGCGCGAGCGCCGGCGGCCTAACCGGCACCTGAAGGGAAGCGGCGGAAATGTATACCGGAGATTTCGACCACCTGGGGTCTTTAACGTGCACCTAAATCTAAGTAAACGGGCCTCGAGCGTTCTCGCCATCATCTAAAATGCGGTTGCCGCATTTGTTGCTTTATTTGTTGCTTCAGAATGCGGCCGCCACGTTCTCGCCCAAAACTTCACAGAGTATCAAAGCCTTGACAAACACCGTGACAGTTTTTTCCATATGCAGACATGATTCGCTGTAAATGACCAACCCAAACGGAAGCGCCCAGGAATGAAATTGTGACAGTAGCACCGGTTTCATGAATTATGTCAGCGCGAAGCGACGAGAACAAAGGGGGGGGGGGGGGTAAGTGTGTGTGTGTGTGTGTGGGGGGGGGGTTGCGGAAAAAATTTCGGAGGGGGGGGGTTTGAACCCCCCCCAACCGCCCCCCCCCCCTGGCTACGCCCCTGGCGGCAAGCTCACAGTATACTTTTCCAGCGCGTCGCGCAAACGTGACATGCCCATACAAAAGGAATTTGGGGGTAACAATTCTCAGAAATAAGGCACTTTCATGCGGTACTCACTTTTTTTTTGTCCGTATCGACGAGGCAGGATCCGCTTTCCGAGTGAAAGAAGCGACGCCGCGTACTCCGAGGGTCATCAAGGGTCCTTGGTTAACCCATCGAAGAGACAAAATGGAGAGCACGCTCTGCCAATTTTCAAAGTCCAAAACAAAGGCGCGAACCGACTTGCCCGAACAACCGGCGCCGCTTCCCGCCGTGAAAGATGTGAAATGGAAATGATTGAAAGGACAGGTCGCGAGAGAGAACGGCAGAGGGAGGTTGAGCTCACGCGACCAAACCAACGCCCTCGCTCATGGCTTTCGTCACGTGATAGTTGGAGGCGCCGAGAGAGAGAGAGTGGTTGTGAAGAGGAAGAGGCGCTATGCATCCAGGGCTGCCGGGCATGGGGGAAGGTAGAAAACTGCAATCTCATCCTCCTTCCATGTCTGCCATCGCGGCTCCGTTAGCCTTTCGTTTGCACGGATTAAGGAAACTCCGGAAACGAGGTCGTGCAGAGCGTCCGCACTGAAATGCGCAATGCTTGCAGCGTTAGTTCTGGATACTTAGGAATGGTGAAATCTACATTCTCGGCAATCGCTACACCGATTGCGATGACGTTTCTTGCATTTAAAATAAAATGTAAAATCAAGTATGGGCTGGAAGCAGATGTTTATTTAATGTCGGCGCTGTCTTTCGAGAGAGTCTCGAAAATTAGAAAGTATCAAGTTTTACAACTCTGCGACATAGAAATACTAAACGATATCGCAATTTTGTAATGTGCATCTAATAACACGTCCAAAGCAGACAAAATAGATGCAGTATACGCGGCTCTGAAAGATGCCGCTAATTATCGAATGTGCTTTTTTTTGCAAAGCCCTTGTAAACTTCGTGATAAGTACACGTGGACTGCAAACTTATTTCTAAAGCAAGCTTGCCCGCTTTAAGCGCTCCGATCTTGCTAGACGCTTGAATAATACCCCCGCCATGCATCGGCAGTATATGGCTGCACTGATCATGAGCTGCGGACCAACCGTGCTCGATCCTGGTAACTGCAATATCGGTCTTTGGTAGGTACCAATTGGTTAACTTAGCACTTCTGTGTATGTGACAAATATTCCAAGTGAATATACAAAGTAGGGTGATTCAAAACATTTCAAAGAAGTCGCAAATAAACTTTGCTGTATGAAAATTTCTGGAACGCCTACTATAATATGTGGTGCACTTCTAAAATCGCCGTGCTGTGGTTGCAAGTAATTGGGGAAAACGAACATGTCTAGATGAAATGCCATGATATGCTGCTCTCCCCCCAAAGTACACATCATTATTTATAGCGCCAATTTTAGCTATAGCTTTTGAACATATATAGGTATTTAATTTGAAAGAGCGATGAAATGAACGATTCAGTCTCACAAGTTCGGAGTACACGACGGTGAAACGCCTTATAAGGAATTGATGAACTTGAGATACTATAGTTTTTTACTACATGATTGAACAGCTGACAGCGGAATTGTGATGCAGCTCAATGTGCAGATTTCGGTAGGAGCGAAAAACTGTCAAATAACGCGCTGGCGTGCAGGTTGAACTAGCATCGTGCGAAAAACGCCGATTGTGACAGCCTGCAGAAAACCACACATGTAAAAACTCGAGCGATCTTCTTCCAAAAAATATATCATCGGACTCACCTAATCATCTATCTGAAACTAACGCTCACACTAAATTTGCGCAGCTGCTCAGCGTAGGCACACGTTTTTATGTTACCCGCCACGGTAGCTAAGTGGCTATAGCATCGCGCTGCTGAGCTCGAGATCGCGGGTACGATAGGATCCAAACGCAACAACGATTATGTACTAAGATTGATGTGTATCTTAAAGATCCCAGGTGGTCAGAATTAATCCGGAGTCTCCACCTACGGTCTGCTTCATAGTTTAGGCACGTACAACCGTTGGATTTATTTTTCATTTTTTCTGTTATCTCAATTAACGTGGTTAAAGGCCTTAGGTCTTGCATGTATGCTGCCTTCAATCTAGCAAATTTTTTTACGTTTGCTTCATGTTTTTTTTCTTCGTGAAATACGTATAGACGCTACGACTGGACGTACAGTGCAACGACACATTTGCAGCTAATGGAAATGTACACCTTACAGGATGGTAAAATGACAGACCAAAGGAAAGGCAGTGCATGTACACGATTTTAAGTACAGGCTGTGTGACCAGTATGGGTGCTAGATATCTAACAACCGTGTAAAGCAGCGGAAAGAACTGAAGTGAATATTTTATACATATTTCTGGATAAGGATCCGCAGAGATTTTCCAGACGTTTTTACAGAATGTTTTTAGCCGTCTTAGCAAGATTATAGCTTGAAACAGCTTAACAAGACGCCTTCAAGCCATCCTTCACATGACGTCTATAAGACGTACATATAAAGACGTTTTGTAGCCGTCTTGAATAGTTGTAGACGTTCTAGTTCATTTTGGCTGGTCCAAGACAGCTACAAAACGTCTTGTGTTCAGTGGGCAATGTGTTCCTCGCTGGAAACGGTTTGTTTTGGTGTCACTTATGATGCTCATCTCCCAAATTAACATCTTGACAATTATAACAAATAAAAAGTTGGCTCATTACTTTGCTTTGCCACTTGGATGACGTACACCATGAATACTAGCGCTTTTCCAACTAAACTCCAAAGAACATGCACTTTGTTTTGTTTGTGTAGACTGAACAGTAATTTCCTAATGCAGAAGTACTTTTATCTTTAATGTCCCTTAAGGCCACGGTGGTAAGGACCAACAAAGTTCATTTGCCTCCCCCCTCCCCTCTTTTTCTTTAAAGTTTGTGTATGATGCACTCTGTATAGCTGTTGAAAATGTGGCAATTATTCTTGACAAGAACATTGTTGCACATACAGGAAAGTAATCAAGCCTTCGCTGTTTATTATTATGCATAATTTTTATCCGCCTAGCTTGCAATGCCTACATCTGTAAAATTAGCAATGGCTTGAATATTAACAGCACTCTTGTCGTTTTATGGCAGATATCTCGCAGGTGTAAACCTGCCTTAGAAGGTTGCATAGTTTGTTAAACATCTAACTTTAAAAACTGTGCACCAAGAGGCTTGCACCTTTTGGCCAGTTTGAATGTTGCCATCCCAAGTTATACCAAATGCAATCAGCATTTGTGCGTTGAAAGGGGTTTTTAATAATAAATGATTCATTGTTTATTGAAATTTGCAGGTGCTTGACTGTCTCCGATGTGTCATAACACTGACTGTTGGTGGCGGTGGGTGCAACTGAAAACTTGCAAAGAATATAAAAAAATGACAAACTAATTATTAATGTCATTCTACAGTTCACTGAGTTATGTTAACTTCTACCACTGATACTTTGACGTCATCAAAGCTCTGCCAGCTTGTTCACAATGTCTGCGCAGTTGGCTGTGAGCATTCACAGAGGTCACAAATATCTTATTCATGATATTTGTCCGTTGAATGTAGCCTGCACAACTTAACAGGTTGCTTGTCGTTCTAGTGTCTATTATAATCTGTTTTCAATATTTTTACTTTGTTCAAAGGCACTTATGACAAGGCAAAGAGGAGGGCCAAGAAGGCGGAATGCGAGTCGGCTGTGGACACCACGGAGCTGTCGGGCAATTGCTTGTGTTTTTTGTTTTTTTATGCTCACGCTTATGTGAAAGGGGAAGGCAAACTCGGAGCAGGGTTACATTTACAGAGCAGTCGCTCTGCCAACTGGGCTGACCAGGAAGCTAGAGGTGACAGCATCAGGCTAAAGTGGCAAGTCGAAGTGCATGCAACAAAGGTTACCAGGATACCGTACAGTCACTTCCAGATTAATATAACCTTGTGTTCACATGTTCTTGCCTCCTGCATAGCTCTCTATCTGTCCCCCAAAAATGGTGGTGTATGGTTGAGTATATTGGATCAAAATGTTTTCTTTTACTGGAGAACTTTTTTTAAGTAGCTACATTCTTTTCTTTTTTAAAAATATCCATGCTACTTAAACAGCCCACTTTTTCCTTTATGACTATACCTTTGCCTTGAAAATTTCTGAATTGTTCATTGGCTCACTATTTGGCGTGAGCCAATCGTGATTGGCTCACGATTGGCTCAATAGTGGCTCAAAAATAAATGTACATGCATAAACATTCTATTTTGGCTTTTAAGCTGGCCATGGTAAAGAGGGGCGTGCTGCTTCACCTCGACTGGAGCTACCTGCACCCCATAAGCTTTCCATAAAATAACCATGCAGTGTCTTTAACTGACCAGCTCTGGTCTTTTTATTAGGATTCTCGAAACTAATGCGGTATCCATTAGGGTGTGCGATGACCAGCCAAGTTTGACTTAATTTTAGGATTGTTATAACAAAGTTGATCCCATAGAAATAGGCTTCAACAGGAACCTTTGAATGGAATGGAATATGCTGGAGTCAGCTTAGGAAGTAGGCTGTAGTAGCACTTTTATTTTGCATGTGGCTGGAAAGCTTGTCAATGCGTTGCTGTACAGATCAATATGCACAAATGGGCATTTGTTTTGGCCTATCTGAGCAATGAATTTCTAAAAGCAGATGGCACTGAAAAATAAACCGACACCTTCTTGCTATTTGTGCATTAAAGCAGCACTGAACCACCCCTTGATTTTGGCAAGCAAACACATTCTACATGTAGCGGGAGCAGCTAAGAAGCAGTCTGTAAAGATAGCTTTCCAGAGGGCTGCTCCTCACCATTTTTTTAAATGCTGGCTAGCTTCCAGTAGGCATTATGTGTTCAATTCTTTTGATAAATTACTTGTGTTCTTACCCTTTCAGAGTTTTTAGAGAGAATTAGCAAGTGGGTAATCGACAATTGCCAATGCATCCCCACTCCTTTATCATTCTTAGAAGTTTTGCCTGATACCCATCTTGAAAAGTTACCATAAGCTTCCTTCGAAAAAATAAAGGTGAGGTGTGATAGGCCTGTCATTGCTACTGGCACTGCCCCAGCTTAAGAGAACCAATGAGTTGAGGGGTAATAGGGAAAGTAAATATTTTGCTCCGAATGCCTTCGTTTATGAGGCCTTTTCAAACATTTTTTAATTGTATTCCTTAGAAAAATGCTGCACTCAACAGCAGAATGTGTTTCTCAAATCTTGGAAAAGGGCTCTCCAGGGCCCCTTGAAAAGTAATTATCAAAGAGGTTATGTGCTAGAACTATTCCAGGAAGGCAACTTCCAGTTCGAAATGTTCGCAAGAAGTTTAGAGAGTTTCTATGATCTGAAGAATGGCCCATCGTATGCTGAGCTGTGATCCTCAGTCACACGCAAGAAGTTTGGAAGGTGAATTTATAGGTTCTGAGTTTCGTTACATTTTTACACAGCCCATAAAAGTGGAATAAGTTCGAGGTTGCTCTCATTCTGCAGTTCATTCTTGACACCTAAACGTATGACAGAAATGTTATCTGTATCATTCTGCAAAAAAAGCTTTAGGCTTTCAAATAGGTACATTATTTGAAATGTCTCTCTCGCATCATTTAGTTTATGAAGAGAACATGTTCAATGGCTATCATAAGTGCGACAGGTATGGTGCAAAGCTTCTGCAGGCATATTTTTTCCAAACTTGAGTTGCTTAATCAAAAATGATGACGCGAGGATGTACAATGTCTGTCTCAAAAGTTCTTGCCATATGTTTTAATGAAATAATTTCGCTAACTTTCGGACATATTGTCGTCACTTTCAAAGTACCGTACTCTCCGGTGTATAAGACGCGGTTTTTTTCTGAATTTTCCGTCAGTGCGTCTTAAAGAACGGTGCGAGTTATGCGGTGCGAGTTATGTACGTTTTTCCCCCGGGGAAAACTGCCGTCAAAAACGCATTCGATGTTATGGCCACGCGAAGAGCGCTGGTTGACATAATTGCTACGTGTTCTGTGCGCACTACCGAGGTGCCGGGTTCTTCTCGTGATCGAGTTCCCGAGCGCCGTGCGATGAGGACTGAGCAGCAACGCAAGCGGCGGCAGGTCGACCGCGAGTCCGCCGACCCCGAATTCGTTGCATCTGCAGATCGCTGTCACGATACAGCGCGCGCCGCTGTGCAAACTACGCAGTTGCTTACCAGCATGCAAACCGCCACTCCCCTCCCTCCCTCCCGCCCTGCCTTCCCGCTTTCCTCCCTTCGTGCTCGATTCGGCTCACCGTCGGACGCTTTCACTCGCGCATACAGAGTATGGCGCGCGGCGACGATGTTATCGCCCTTTATCGCCCTTGGACTTTATACGGAACGTCGCGGCAACCACGATGGCAGAAATGCGTCTGGAGCAGATATATATGGTACCCTTACTACAGTGAACTAGAAGCACCCTTACGCTTGCGCGTGACCCACGTTCACGGAAGAAACGTCACAATTTTTTTTAATTGCTTACCGAACGAAGAGGTGCGTCTTATACACCGGTGCGACTTATTTACGTTTTTTTTTTCTGGAAAAGCTGCCGGTTTGAGGGGTTGAGTCTTATAAAAGATGCGACTTATAGACCGGAAAATACGGTACTCCCCATTAGACACAATACAATGGTTCCACCTCCTCTTCTATTGCTGGAAGCACCCTTGAAAGTCTTTAAATACTTTTGAATTTTTGTCACTGAGACCTGTACAAATCCTGATACTTTACATTTACCAGAGTGCTCTGAAACAACCAAATATGCCATAAATGTACCGCTTCTGCTGTGAAGAAAATATTTTTGTGTTTCAGCGATGCTGCTACGGGTGCACCTGGAGGTGCGGCAGCAGAACAGGGACGTCCTGCATGAGCTGCAGCAGCTGAGGCATGAAGTACGGGTTGTGTCTCAGAGGCTGGATGAAACTGAGCCTCTCGAGAAGACCCGTGAAGTGTCTCAGCCTGCCTTGTCGACGGTGCCTCCGGTTCTTCCTCGCCTACCTGTCGACAATATTAAAGAATTGGAGGCAGCCGTGCGGGATGAGGCTGTGGCTGCCACGTTGGTTTGTACTGCCCTTTTATTTTTAATTATAAGGCTATGTAACATGTGGAAGTTCTGCGCTGTTTCATGAAACATGCTGTGTGTTCTATGTGAAGGAACTTTGCATCGCACACACTAAAGAGTTCATGGAAATAATTTGTTTCCTGCTGTATAGTTTCTAATGACATATTTGGACTGGACCTTAGTTTATTTAACGTCATCTAAATCAAAGCGTACAGTAGTGTTCTTGCAATGAGGCCTCATCGAAATGTGACCCTGACTGCCAGAATCAAATCTTTGACTTCGAGCTCAGCACCGCAACGCCATAGGCACTGAGCTACCATAGTGGCTTGCTGAATCGGTGATTTCCAACAGCTCTCCGTAGAGATAAAGTCGCGAAGCAGGAGTAAATCGTTAAGTTAATAAAAATCTATTGCTGATATAAAATGCAAACTGTGGCAGCTTTCTATAGAAGGACACAATGCAGAGAACTTGTGAATAAATTCTTTTGTTGGACGAGTTGGCTCACCGTAAATGATAATTAGCAGTGCAAACAAGTGGGACACAGTACAGGAAAAGGTGTGCAATGATGTTCTCTATATACTGTATTTACCTCATTTTAATCTACAGTTTTGTTTTCTAAATATTAGAGTTTGAAAATTGAATTGCAATTGGATATGTAATTAAAACCACATTTGCAGAATTCTGCAGTGCACCCGAATTGCCAAATGCGAGGCGCAAACAGTGCATTTTGGTGCTCCCTGAGGCGCATTTTTACACACCGCCCTGATTGTCCCCCGTACACCCGGCCACAGGTGAGGGGGATGCTGTACACGATTCCAGTGGCGCAAGGCACACGCATATTAGTGTGCCTTACAGGGCAGACATTTTTTTTGCATTTGCACCTTTCTCCACACATTTTGTAACTGCTGTGCAGATGCTACCCACGTTCTGGCTGAAAAAAAAAACGAATCTATGCCATGCCACGATCCCCCCACCCCTTTTTTTGTTTCAAACTGTGCGAACGCTAGTGTCCATAGCATGTGTCACTTCTTGCACGAATTTTCCAGAAGACAGCATGCTATTGCCGTCTTGTGGAAAGCTTGTGCGAAGAGTAAAGTTTGGAGAGTAAAGATGCGGCCCCAAGAAGCAAGCCGTTAGCCATACATCTACTAGCGTTCGCACAGGTTGAAGGGGAGGTGGCATGGCATAGATTTGTTTTGTTCTTTTCAGCCAGAAAGAAAATAGGTAGAGTCTGCCCTGTAAGGCACACTAACATGTGTGTGCCTTGCACCACTGCAATCGTGTACAGCATCCCCCTCACCTGTGGCCGAGTGTACGTGGGACTATCGGGGTGGTGTGTAAATGTGGGCCTCAGGGAGCACCAAAATGCACTGTTTGCGCCTCGCATTTCGCAATGCATTGCCATGACTGCGGGTGCCCTGCAGAATTCTCTCGGACCGAGATTCTTTTTCGCCACACAGACCAATTGACGCATGAAATTCGCGAGGCCTATAGAAAACAGAAAGCAGGACCCGGTTGCATTAGTCAGCCTGCAATAGTCTTCCTAGAAGAAATTTCCTTTTTAGATCAGGCAAATCGTTGACAGCAGAGCAGCGCGATGGTTTTTATTTTTGTTAATTCATTACTGTTTAGTATCACCTGATATAACCACGAGTGCATATCATAAATTGTTCACTGCCTTGCAGGTGTACGTGCAGTTCAACTGTTCATCAACTCGTTCATTCAATAAACTTACCAGTTGAAAGTCCGCACTTGTGGTGTGTCTACGTCTCCCTACCCCAGGCAGCACGACACCACTGGGCCAAGCATGGTCCAATGCTCGCAGAAATTGGTACATATCTTGGCCCAATCCTGGCATCATGGCAAAGTGCAACCCGATCCAAGGTCCACCCACTGTTCGAGCCAAGATTGGCCGTACAGTTTGCCATTGTAGAATCCAATGTAGTTCAAGCATAGAGCCAGTGCACAGCCATCCTGTATCCAGTCTTTCAAGAACATCCAGTGCTCAGCCATTCTGTATCCAACATGTTTCAAGAACATCCAGTGCTCAGCCATTCTGTATCCAACGTGTTCCAAGAATATCCAGCGCTCAGCCATTCTGTATCCAACGTGTTTCAAGAATACCCAGTGCTTAGCCATTCTGTATCCAACGTGTTTTAAGAATACCCTGTGCTTAGCCATTTTGTATCCAATGAGTTTCAAGAATATCCAGTGCTCAGCCATTTTGCATCCAGTGTGTTTCAAGCATAGCCTGTACTCAGCCATTCTGTTGCTTGTATGCTAGCTCACTGCCTATACAATTAGTAGCGAAGAAAATGTGATGGAAATAAGTGCGGGAAGGAAACTTCCTGCAGACACACGCAAATCGTAAACGAAAATATAATTTATTTAGAATAGTATTTACAGTACTATTTACAATACAATTCTTGAACTGATGCAGGCATCAGTAGGGGTGCTCAGCTCCAGGGGCAAGCAGCAGGAGGAGGGGCAAGGGCGGCAGGGGCTGCAGCAGGGGAAGGAGCAGGGGCAGCAGCAGCCGGACAGGAGGGGACGACGGTGGACTTGCCAGGGACCTGAGGGCAAGGGTGGGGCAGGGAGAGGGCAGCAGTGGGCAGGCAATGATTCCTGCCCCGAAGGGAGGGATCATCGGGCTGCTCTGCTGCAAACGTTTCTGCGAAACGCCTCTTCCTGCCCCCACCGCTGTCCACAGACCCTGGCAACCACTTAACGAAGTCCTGTGCTTGTGGGGGGTCGCCCCCCCCCCATTTCGCACAGATGACATCTGCACACAAACATGCAAAGACCACAATTAGTACATACAGCATGCGCCGTAAAGATCACCCACAATAGAGCAGGCAAACACATTCAACAAACGAAAACCTTCAAGAGACTTAGTGCAATAAGTTGCTAAGTCTTTAGCACACAGTTTATCTGATAGAATTTGCAACCGCAGCCAACCTTATTGAATCGAGGTTCACAGCATGCTCAGTGGCGAAATGCAGGATACGCAAAGTAATTCTGCGGATAATTAAATGCTATCGCCTTCCCCGCCATGAAAATTCTTGATCCATTTACAGGATCTTCATCCCTGTTGCCTTCGTTGACATTCTTGTTTTTCCACCCTAACATAGCGTTAACGTCATCAGTGATGATCACACCATGTCTTTACTAACCGAAACATATTCAACTTTCTCACACGCTGCTGCTAAACGTGTAAGCTGCCTGGTGTGATGCAATTCATTGGCATGCTCGTCAAGCAATTCACCTAAGCTGCCATTGGTGCTAGTGCAGAGCACACTTTCGCAATTTCTGCAAGGGCAGTGGTGACTGAGTATGTGGCTTTCATAGTAAAAAATGAAATCAGCGAACAGGGACCCCCAAATTTCTTCGTTGTAGAAGTTGACAATTTATATGAAAGACACGATTTTGGCAAGGACAACCTCTCGTTATGCAAGCCATTTCGCTGCAGAGGAGTTCGGCTGTATACACAATACTTCAACAATGCAAAAGGATGACTGACGAAGCTTTACCTGTGGATATCCGGCATAACTTCAAATTGATGAATGCCCTCTTCCCCTTCTTGCTATGAAGGCTGTAAAGCACTTGGACGGGGTGCGCCATTACAGCCTTCATGGCATACGATGCCACCTCGCGCAGTGACTTCCCTCCTATTTGCAGGAGGTGCTTGCGCTGCAAAAGGCAAAAATTGCCAGAAATGTGGAAATGAGCATTGTATGCGGCAATGTTTTCAAGTTGAAAAATCTACCCAATACTACCAGAATATAATTTATTGCCAAGTGAAGTGAATTTTAGCTGAGTGCAAAGCAAAACATTTTTGCTAGAAGAGGTTTGTGACGCAATGCCTTTTAATTGTAAATGTGCTCTACAACACCTTAGCGTAGAAGAAACACAAACACGAAGTGCATCAGCTCTTGTCTGTTTTGTGCATTTCATGTTTGTGTTTCATAACCCTTAGCACAGTAACTATGTTTCATAGTAACTACCTCTCCAAGCTTTACTATCATTTGTAAGCGCAACAACTCTACTCCCATGCAAATTCCCAATGCATAATTAGGGGATGACAATAGAGTGCAGGAAAGCCAGATCTACATACGTGTGGCACAAAACAGCTTAAAGGCATACCGACATGACATTTTCAGACCTTCACACTTTCCGTTAAAGGGACTGACAACCAGTTTTTAAAGACGTAGTTTTGTGGTAACCAAAAGTTAACCATCAGCAATGTTTGTACCTGCAGCTTCGCAAATTGTGAAAGCAGCCTATCATTCTGCTTTCACAGGAGTGAGTGCAACTGCAGTTAACTGTCTACATTTTGGCCTTTTCAACCACTTTTGAAAATATAAAGCTGGTACAATAAGTTTGCATTGTCGTACAGACCTTCTTACACTTGTACAGCGTTTTCCCCCCAAATACACACCTACATCATGGCTGTCTGGCCCCCATTATCATTATTCTGTCGATAGACTTACCAAGCCAACTCATCCAAAACAAAGGCAGTGCCACTTCCACTACAAACGAAGGCTTATCAGCATATTGTAAGGTAAAAAAATAACCGAAAAATGTGGACTGCATTTCAATACTAATAAGAATAGCATGAAACCCATACAGTAATAGAAAGCCATGTGATAGGCCTCTTATTCATGGTAAATAAGGAACAGTGTCCTGAAAGCGTAGGGAGACGTAGACACACCCCAAGTGCGGACTTTCAACTGGTAAGTTTATTGAATGAACGAGTTTATGAACTGTTGAACTGCACATACACCTGGAAGGCAGTGAACAATTTATGACATGCACTCGTGGTTAGATCAGGTGATACTAAACATTAATGAATTAACAAAAATAAAAACCATCGCGCTGCTCTGCTGTCAGCGATTTGCGTGGTCTAAAAAGGAAATTTCTTCTAGGAAGACTATTGCAGGCTGACTAATGCAACCTGGTCCTGCTTTCTATATTCTATAGGCCTCGCAAATTTCATGCATCAATTGGTCTGTGAGGCGAAAAAGAATCTCGGTCCGAGAGAATTCTGCAGTGCACCCGCAGTCATGGCAATGCATTGCGAAATGCAAGGCGCAAACAGTGCATTTTGGTGCTCCCTGAGGGCCACGTTTACACACTACCCCGATTGTCCACGTACACTCGGCCACAGGTGAGGGGGATGCTGTACACGATTGCAGTGGTGCAAGGCAAACACACATGTTAGTGTGCCTTACAGGGCAGACACTACCTACTTTCTTTCTGGCTGAAAAGAACAAAACAAATCTATGCCATGCCACGATCCCCCTTCAACCTTTGCGAACGCTAGTGGATGTATGGCTAACGGCTTGCTTCTTGGTGCCGCATCTTTACTCTCCAAACTTTACTTTTCGCACAACCTTTCCACAAGACACCAATAGCATGCTGTCTTGTTGAATGTTCGTGCAAGAATTGAAGCATGATATGGCCACTAGCGTTCGCACAGGTTGAAACAAAAAAAAAGGGGTTGGGGGGGGGATCGTTGCATGGCATAAATTTCTTTTTGTCCAGCCAGAAAGAAAGTGGGTAGCATCTGCGCAGCAGTTACAAAATGTGTGGAGGGAGAAAGGCGCAAATGCAAAACAAAAATGTCTGCCCTGTAAGGCACACTAATATGCGTGTGCCTTGCGCCACTGCAATCGTGTACAGCAACCCCCTCGCCTGTGGCAGAGTGTACGTGGGACAATCAGGGCGGTGTGTAAACGTGCACCTCAGGGAGCACCAAAATGCACTGTTTGCACCTTGCATTTGGCAATTCGGGTGCACTGCAGAATTCTCTCAGACCGAGAATTTTTTTCGCCACACAGACCAATTGACTCATGAAATTTGCGAGGCCTATAGAATACAGAAAGCACGACCAGGTTGCATTAGTCAGCCTACAATAGTCTTCCAAGAAAGAGAAATTTCCTTTTTAGACCCCGCAAATCGTTGACCGCCGAGCAGTGTGATGTTTTTTTTTATTTATTCTTGTTTAGTATCACCTGATCTAACCACGACTGCATGTCATGAATTGTTCACTGCCTTGCAAGTGCATGCAAAGTTCAAGTGTTCATAAACTCGTTCATTCAATAAGTTTTCCACTTTAAAGTCAGCACTTGTGGTGTGTCAAATCTCCCTTCGTCTACGTTTTCAGTGCGCTGTTCCTTATTTACCATGAATCAATACCAAGTTGTTACAGTTTTCCCTCCTCTTCAGGCCACTTAGCATCTTCATGTTTTTGCCATGTGGGGTGCCAAGGGTCATTTTTCGCAACTTTTGGGGAAGAATTAAAAATATAAATCCACTGTCACGGGATGTTCTTGCAAGTCCACAGGGCGTCTGACTGAAGTACAAGAAGAAGGAGCAGTCTCAGCTGGACACCGATCGAGCGCGCACTCCTAGTTCGTCGACTTCCTCTTTCACACTTTACCGTGCCAGTACCGATAATCTCCAGTATACCACATTTAATGAGAAAAACATGGCTTATTTTAACCAGTAGGATAGGTAATTTTTGCACAAGTGGTTTTCTCAATTCATGTTCCGAGCAGTTGTCTGTCCCTTTACGTAAAGGTTCCGGACTCTAAAACCCCAGAAATACACTGGCAAACCCCAGAGTGCACTAAATACCTCATTTATACTAGTTTTTCTACCGCCAGGTTTTGTTTAGCTTTCTCCCTCTCATAACATCATGGCACAGAAGGCAACCACGTAAGACATCGGAAGGTTTGACACTTGCTTCGACTTTCTTGTCGAAAGGATGTTTCGGCTTCTACGCAGAAGCCTTGTTCACTGACTATTACTGATTTCATTTAGCTACAACAGGCATATGGCCAACGACTATGTCAGTGAACAAGGCTTCATGGGGAAGGCAGAACATATAACCCCTTCAACAACACTATTTTGGTCTGCATTACATTTATTGTGGATTTAAACTGGGTGGGAAAAAGCATGTCAAAAAACAAAACGGATGGCAACCAAGCGGAAAAAACATTAAAGAATGCTATTTCCCCTTCACAGGGGCCGTGTTCTCTCTATGGCCAGCATCTGTTTTTGCCATGAATTTTCAATGCAATGGTTCGAGCTGTTCGCAATTTGACCAACTTTCCCTACCCTTGTCATTAAGGCATGGAAAATGGGGCACCCCCATTACAATACCGTATTTACTCGCATAATGAACGCACTTTTTTTCCTTTGAAAATATGCGCGAGTTGGGGGGGGGGGTGCGTTTATTATGGAGGGTAAAATTTTGAACGATTTGTTTTTCCGCAGCCACCTCTAAAGAAAGCCGCAATTTCGTCCGCAAGGCGAACCATCGATTGCAATAGCAAATGCGCAGAGAGCTATACAAAGTAAGGATAGTAGTTCTATCGCCCGTATAAACTTCCAAAGTAATTTAACCAGCATGGTGTCAGCGCGCACAGGCAAACATGAACCAATCACACTCGATGACTGCGGACACTCACAGTCGAAATGCTGGTGTCAGGAAGCGCTGCAGCAACAGCAAGCGAAGTGACCTTCATGCCATGTATCGCTTCAACGCAAACTGAGCGGCGATACCGGAGTACGCTCAAAAGTATAAGCTGCCGTCGCACCTAGACTCAGCCTCCCACGCAGATCGTTTTCAAGATAGGGCACGCCCGGCCGTGCAATGTGCAGTTGCTGTGCCGCCTCCCTCCCCTGCCAACGGCGCCATGCACACGACGAAATATGGCGCGTTTCCTACCCGCTTTCTTCCCTCCAAAGCGGGATAAAGCCGCGATTGTTGGCGCCGACTTCAAAAATGCATCTGGAGTGTCCCTATGATGCTATCGCTATAAAAGTAGGAGACACACGTACAATTCGGCGTCTGATACTATCGTACCCACTGAATACCATATCGGACGCCGAATCGTACTGTGTCTCTCCTACTTCACGGCAGCAAGTTCAGGGTGTGTTTACTTCGCGGGAGAAAAAAAATTTTGAAATTTTGTCGACGAAAGTTGGGCGTGCGTTCATTATGCGAGCGTGTCAATTACATATGTAAATAGGTTATTTCACTTATTCAATATGAAGGGCATAAATTCTCTTACAAAATGTAGAATAGTGGTAGATAAAACAAAGCATAGAAAAATTTGAGTAGTGGAATAAAAAGTAACAGGGGCCACAGGGTATGTGGGTTTACATTCTTAAAGTAATTGCTAATGGTCTAGAAAATGCTTTGAACGATTGCATAAAACTGGATAGTTTAGGAGTTTGTTTCATGGGCTTGTAGCACAAGAAAGAAAAAAATGTTAGTGCAATGAGGCAATTCGCCAACAGGTACACTAGACTTGCTGCAAATGTGGTTTTCATTACATATCCAACTGCAATGCAATTTTCAAACTCTATTATTTAGAAAACAAGACTGTAGATTAAAATGAGGTAAATGCAGTATATACAAAACATCATTGCACCCCTTTTCCTGTACTGTGTCCCACTTGTTTGCACTGCTAATTATCATTTACGATGAGCCAACTCGTCCAACAAAAGAATTTATTCACAAGTTCTCTGCATTGTGTCCTTCTATAGAAAGCTGCCACAGTTGGCATTTTATATCAGCAATAGATTTTTATTAACTTAACGATTTACTCCTGCTTCGTGAATGTATCTCTACGGAGAGCTGTTGGAAATCACCGATTCAGCAAGCCACTATGGTAGCTCAGTGCCTATGGCGTTGCGGTGCTGAGCTCGAAGTCAAAGATTTGATTCTGGCAGTCAGGGTCACATTTTCATGAGGTCTCATTGCAAGAACACTAGTGCACGCTTAGATGCATGTTAAAGAAACTAAGGTCCAGTCCAAATATGTCATTAGAAACTATACAGCAGGGAACAAATTATTTCCATGAACTCTTTAGTGCGTGCGATGCGAAGTTCCTTCACATAGAACCCACACCATGTTTCATGAAACAGCACAGAACTTCCACATGTTACATAGCCTTATATTTACAAATAAAAGGGCAGTACAAACCAAGGTGGCAGCCACAGCCTCATCCCGCACGGCTGCCTCTAATTCTTTAATATTGTCGGCAGGTAGCTAAGGAAGAACTGGAGGCACCGTCGACAAGGCAGGCTGAGACACTGCACGGGTCTTGTTGAGAGGCTCAGTTTCATCCAGCCTCTCAGACACGACCCGTACTTCATTCCTCAGCTGCTTCAGCTCATGCAGGACGTCGCTGTTCTGCTGCCGCACCTCCAGTTGCACCCGCAGCAGCATCTCTGAAACACAAAAATATTTACTTCACAGCAGAAGCGGTAGATTTATGGCATATTTGGTTGTTTCAGAGCACTCTGGTAAATGCAAAGTATCAGGATTTGTACAGGTCTCGGTGACAAAAATTCATAGGTATTTAAAGACTTTCAAGGGTGCTTTCAGCAACAGAAGGAGAGGTGGAACCATTCTATTGTGTCTAATGGGGAGTACCATATTTTCCGGTCTATAAGTCACATCTTTTATAAGACTCAACCCCTCAAACCGGCAGCTTTTCCAGAAAAAAAACGTAAATAAGTCGCACCGGTGTATAAGACGCACCTCTTCGTTCGGTAAGCAAATAAAAAAAATTGTGACGTTTCTTCCGTGAACGTGGGTCACGCGCAAGCGTAAGGGTGCTTCTAGTTCACTGTAGTAAGGGTACCATATATATCTGCTCCAGACGCTTTTCTGCCATCGTGGTTGCCGCGACGTTCCGTATAAAGTCCAAGGGCGATAAAGGGCGATAACATCGTCGCCGCGCGCCATACTCTGTATGCGCGAGTGAAAGCGTCCGACGGTGAGCCGAATCGAGCACAAGAGAGGAAAGCGGGAAGGCAGCGCGGGAGGGAGGGAGGGGAGTGGCGGTTTGCATGCTGGTAGCAACTGCGTAGTTTGCACAGCGGCGCGCGCTGTATCTTGACAGCGATCTGCAGATGCAACGAATTCGGGGTCGGCGGACTCGCGGTCGACCTGCCGCCGCTTGCGTTGCTGCTCAGTCCTCATCGCACGGCGCTCGGGAACTCGATCACGAGAAGAACCCGGCACCTCGGTAGTGCGCACAGAACACGTAGCAATTATGTCAACCAGCGCTCTTCGCGTGGCCATAACATCGAATGCGTTTTTGACGGCAGTTTTCCCGGGGGAAAAACGTACATAACTCGCACCGCATAACTCGCACCGTTCTTTAAGACGCACTGACGGAAAATTCAGAAAAAAACCGCGTCTTATACACCGGAGAGTACGGTACTTTGAAAGTGACGACAATATGTCCGAAAGTTAGCGAAATTATTTCATTAAAACATATGGCAAGAACTTTTGAGACAGACATTGTACATCCTCGCGTCATCATTTTTGATTAAGCATCTCAAGTTTGGAAAAAATATGCCTGCAGAAACTTTGCACCATACCTGTCGCACTTATGATAGCCATTGAACATGTTCTCTTCATAAACTAAATGATGCGAGAGAGACATTTCAAATAATGTACCTATTTGAAAGCCTAAAGCTTTTTTTGCAGAATGATACAGAAGAAAAGAATGTAGCTACTTAAAAAAAGTTCTCCAGTAAAAGAAAACATTTTGATCCAATATACTCAACCATACACCACCATTTTTGGGGGACAGATAGAGAGCTATGCAGGAGGCAAGAACATGTGAACACAAGGTTATATTAATCTGGAAGTGACTGTACGGTATCCTGGTAACCTTTGTTGCATGCACTTCAACTTGCCACTTTAGCCTGAAGCTGTCACCTCTAGCTTCCTGGTCAGCCAAGTTGGCAGAGTGACTGCTCTGTAAATGTAACCCGGCTCCAAGTGTGCCTTCCTCTTTCACATAAGCATGAGCATAAAAAAACAAAAAACACTAGCAATTACCCGACAGCTCCGTGGTGTCCACAGCCAACTCGCATTCCGCCTTCTTGGCCCTCCTCTTTGCCTTGTCATAAGTGCCTTTGAACAAAGTAAAAATATTCAAAACAGATTATAATAGACACTAGAACGACAAGCATCATGTTAAGCTGTGCAGGCTACATTCAACGGACAAATGTCACGAATAAGATATTTGTGACCTCTGTGAATGCCCACAGCAAACTGCGCAGACATTGTGAACAAGCTCGCACAGCTTTGATGACGTCAAAGTATCAGTGGTACAAGTTAACATAACTCAGGAACTGTAGAATGACACTAAAGAATTAGTTTGTCATTGTTTTTATATTCTTTGCAAGTTTTCAGTTGCACCCACCGCCACCAACAGTCAATGTTATGACATATCGGAGACAGTCAAGCACCTGCAAATCTCAATAAACAATGAATCATTTACTATTACAAACCCCTTTCAATGCAAAAATGCAGATTGCATTTGGTATAACTTGGGATGGCAACATTCAAACTGGCCAAAAGGTGCAAGCCACTTGGTGCGCAGTTTTTAAAGTTAGATGTTTAACAAACTATGCAACCTTCTAAGGCAGGTTTACACCTGCAAGATATCAGCCATAAAATGGCAGGAGTGCTGTTAATATTCGAGCCATTGCTAATTTTACAGATGTAGGCATTGCAAGCTAGGCGGGGGAAAATTATGCATAATAATAAACAGTGAAGGCTTGATTACATTCCTGTATGTGCAACAATGGTGCTTGTCAACAATAATTGCAACATTTTCAACAGCTATACCAGAGTGCATCATACATAAACTTTAATTTAAAGAAAAAAATGGGGGGGGGAGGCAAACGAACTGTGTTGGTCCTGACCACCGTGGTCTTAAAGGGACACTAAAGAGAAAAGTACTTCTGCATCAGTAAATTCCTGTTCAGTCTACACAAACAAAACAAAGTGCATGTTCTTTGGAGTTTGGTTGAAAACGTGCTAGTGTTCATGATGCACGTCATCCAAGTAGCAAAGTAATGAGCCAACTTTTTATTTGTTCTAATTGTCAAGATATTAATTTGGGAGATGAGCATCATAAGTGACACCAAAACAAACCCTTTCCAGCGAGGAACACATTGTGTGCTTATTTTTTCCGGCAATGAACCCCCCACTCCATGAAATTTGAAAAAGATCATCTGCATGGAATTGCAGGGCCCTGAAACTGTCTTAGTGGGTAAGCAAGCTGACCCTGTCATTGACAATAACATAAATATTCTTTACGCAATGCACCAACAGCTCCCCAACAGCTCCTCGGAACTCGTTTTGGCACATAAAACCCCAGAAAGGACAGTTCACTTTCCCCGCTGAGACTGTTGGATGGCACAGCAACCTTTTGCACACGGGTGCATTGACGCATGGCAGTTTTCATACTTGCAGGCTTCTCTCCACGAGAAAAAAAAACATGATGTGGACCTTGCTAGAAGCACGTCACTCTAGTATATCATACAACTTCCTGATCAACACCCTAACAGATAGATGACTAAATTAAAAGAGTTAGCTATAACTAATTAGGTGCCAAAGGCTAATAAATTACTCGCCATTTCTCAACTGGACTCTGAATAACATGCACTTGGTTTTATTTGTGTAAAATTATCTGTGTAGTTTTAAAGTTTGTTACATAACAGCTGGGACACTATACAATCAGGTTTTTTTTTGTTACAGAGGGTAGTGGTCACAGGTACAAGGATTAGGTACAACACAATGTCATTCCTACATATCCAATGTTAACTGTTGCAATAATACGAGAAAAAAGAACCGTATTAATGCGACACAATATTAGGTGAAAACAAAAGGAAAGCGTGGTACAGTAATTGGTACATTTAGCATATGAGCACTTAATACAGCCATGAGACAGTGAAAGGGCTGCAACAATACATTGCAGTTACTGCCCTCATAAACTCATAATCTTGAACTTAAACTGTTTGAATGAGATGACAATACTACTCTTTTGATTTACTTGGTATATACGAGTTCAAGGTACAAGTTCAACAGTCAGTTAAGACAGCCGAGCATAAGGTTAGCCGTGATATGTACGTCAAACTTCTACAGGGTGCTGAATAATTTCGCTGCACCTGTTCGAAAAAAGGTTTTGCACTCATCACTGCACTGTTCTTGCTCAAATTTTGCAGAACGATCACATTTTGGGGTCGCCTTCGTTGAGTATGACACTTACCACAGTTAATTGCCTGGTGTTTTTAGAAAAAAAAGTGAGAATCTGCCTTAACTTGTGGGGATGTGACCTGCTGCAACGAGAGCACTAGCATAAACTTGTGTCGCTGCCTGCTGGCAGCGGCAGAAAGCAGCTGGTCAGGGAGGTTTGCCACATGTATCAGGAGCAGGCAACATGCGGCAAACCTCACTGACCAGCTGCTTAACGAAACTTAACACCCATGAATTTTTTATATGTAATGAAATTTCAGTCTCACGAAGAACAAAAATCGTCTGTGTGGAAACGCGACTGTCACGAATAAGCAATTGGTGCAAAAGTTAGGTGCAGAACTATTATTACTGACGTAAACCACCTCATGACTTGCCGAGAAGCGTGTTGACTGCTGCACATTATCTCATAATTTCTGCCTAAGGAAGCTGGCAAGACATCAGAATCGCCGCGCGTATAAGGAGCCATTCTGCGCCTAGTCTTCGCGTCTAGTACCGGGCACGCTGCAATTGAGAAGTTTTTTTTCTATGCACGGAATCTGTTTTAGAGGTTTTGCTAAAGGTCCACGTGTGCCACAAGCGCTCCGCTATTTACATGCGCCGTTTGATTCATGTGGTCGATCCACTGCATAAGGCTGGAGCTTTCTGTGCAAGCATGCGAAATCGGCGGTTTCATTAGAGCGTGTATCCTTTTGCACGAGGTACAATTAAGCTCGTCTCCCATGGAGAGCAAAGCTAGCGGAAGGCGGTGAAAGTTTACGCTAAGTTGTGAACAACACGTGGCTGAAGCGAAGTGTTACATGATCTCATATTGTGGCACTAACACGCACCACTCGTACTGGACGAACAGGGAGACATTAGGCCACGCCGAGCACTAAAGAAGTCTCTTAGATTATTTTTCAGGTGCTTTAATGTTCGCATAGAATCCACATGGCTTTGTTTGGCACCACCGCACCAGCGACGTCGGAATTTCTCGCGAAAACGGCTAATTTATTTCCTGGCCGGCACGGTTGCGTGTAGACTCCGCTGCCCTAAACGATGCAGGAGATGAAGTGCTTGTGGCCGGGTAACACGCGCATATATCCCCGACAGACCTCATTCAAGATCTGTAGTGTAGCTATATCGCGCAAGTCGTGCATGAAATCTACGCCCAGCGTCTTTATGTGCATCAAAAAAGCGGTCTAGTCAATGCCATTCCGGAGTATATAACATGCGCGCATGATTCAACTCATCTCGAGCACACGTAGTACTAACGCGACCGATCGGCCTAGCCACACGTGCGCTCGCTGTATATTTGGCACGCGCCATTAACTACGCAAATACTCGCACCCGACGTTGACCCGTAGATGAGAATGCACATAAGGTACAATCACGACAAGAAAACTCTCGTATTAAAAAATGCATACTCACCCACACGTTGACTTCAGTCTCCTCGGTTACCACGTTGCGCACAAGGCAAGGCTGTCGTCGATGGCGATGGCGATGGTGCAAATTCCGGGACGAAAGGAGAGAGAGGAAATCGAGGAACCGACGCTCTCTTTTTTTTTTGAGTCACCTCCCGAATCGCCAGTGCAAAAGTACATTATTATTTCATTAATTACGGCGGATGATACGCAATAAAAACAAGCATACCGGGAAGCGCGTTCAAGTCGCGTGGGTTGCACCAGAATCATTGAATGACAAAAACGAAAAAAATGTATATTAATGTTTGTATTAATTCGATCCGCAATCCGGCTTTCCGTGGCTGTAGAGTGTACTAGTGGCTGCTTCCCTACGGTTTGCAGGTGGTGTAGGTGAATCGAACGTAGCTTTGACACGTTCTATTCACCTGTATTAACAGCTCATTTGTTTCAGCGGTGCAGCAATGGCGCCTTTGAAGACGCTATGAGAAATCCGCCGTTCGTTTCAAATTATACAGGAAAGGTGCAAGGCAGGTTCGCGATCTTGCTGCGCCCTTTCTACTGTCGGTGCCGACTTTGTGCAGTCGTGCAGGTACAGTGTCCTAGAATGTACACACACCTTATGTTCTAATACACTGTGGTACAGGTGCGAAGCAGCAGCGCAGCAGTCGACACAGCACACATGCACAAGCGCCGTTAAAACCCAACTTACGGCTATCTGCCGTGTCTAGGCAAGCGCGGGTATATTAACGTCTCCGAAGCCGATTACACCAGCAGCTCAAGACCTATTTAACGCAAGCCGTGCACATTGGTCGGACAAAACACAAACCTGCACCGGGTCTGCACTTCGGCATTCGTTTCGTGTGCCGCGCTTTTCGTGAATCGGTGCGCCAACTGGTCCACAGTGGTGCAGGCGAATCGAACGAGCCTTTAAAAAATCCGTTCGCTTCATTGAAGAACGGGGAAAAAAATGTCTCAGTTTCGCCCGAAAGGCGAAGCATCAATGGCGATAGCGAATTAGCAGAGAGCTATTCGGAGTAGGGATAGTAGCTTTATCGGCTGCATAAAGTTGGACACATTCACTTACTAACTGAATTAACAAGCGTGGTGTCAGCGCGCACAAGCACACATGAATAGATCACACTCGATGACCGCAGACAACCACTGTCAAAACGCTGGCAGCAAGCGCAGCTGCCGTAGCGAGTGAGCGAAGGTTCGTGCGGTTTATCGCTTCAAGGGAAAACTGAGCGGCCGAATGCACAGCATACATAGGTCAGAGCCGTTTGGAGGTCGCTTACAAGATACGGTGCGCGCGAGAACACCGGCAACCCGTACCGGCGCAAACATAATAAAGAACCAAGCGCAAAGCGCAAAGTACGTGAACGCATTTGTTGGCAGAGTAGAAGCCGCCTCCCCCGCCCCCCCCCCCCTCCCTTCCGCGCTTCCTTCCCGCTTGGCTCCTTTCGCGTGGGAGCTTGCGTCGCCAGTTCCCCTTGCGCCCGGTTGCAAGATTTTATCGCCCTTGGACTTTATACGGAACTTCACGCCGACGACGGCAGAAATCTGCTTGAAGTGTCCATATAATGGCTGTCGCAATAAAAACTTCTTACATGGAGGAAGAAATTTTTCTTCCTGCAGGAAAAAATTTTCTTTCTCCATGATTCGATTCAATTCGGCTCATGCGTTTGCAGGTCGGCTGCTCCTTGCTGTGACTGACTCCCCACTGCACTACTGCTGTCCACGCTTTCGCCTCGCCGTCGTCTTGCGTTTTTCGCACGGCCTACAGCGTTGCGGTTTCGGCATCTGACTCATCCCTCTCGCTCATCATGCCCTCCAAGTGGAGGAAATGTCGAGTCGTAAGCAAGGAATACAACAAGATAATGAATGAGCTAGGACTCGCGCAGCTTGTTGGCCTTCCTTGTCCAACGACGAAGCTGCAAGCTTCACCTCTGCAGCCAGTTCTCGTGTAGAGCGACTTTCGCCTCCGAAGCCGGGAACCAGCAGACACTCGTGAAGTTCAAATTCCATGGATGACGGTGGTGAGCCTCTGTTCAAACGGTTGAACGAGCGTTCGAGAAGTGAAGCCTTTGTTGACGACGTCTGCAGACAAGAAGCTCCTTTTGTAGAATGCCAATCAGATAGTGCGGGTACGTCCTCATGTGAGCACAGCGACTGATAGCAGCTCAAGTGACAAAGGAGGTCCCGAAGGTAGCGATTCAAGTGATGAGTCTGATGACTTTCTCGCTTCTGACAGCTTCACTGGGCCAGATGAGAGAATAGCCTTTCCCTTGTAGTCCAACGCTCTCTCATGTACTTTCCGAACAACTGTCTGCAAGTGAAGAGCTTGCTGTAATTGCTTCCAAACATAATATGACGCATCCATGCATTTACGATGTCCTCGATTTCTGCCGACGAAAAGGCACCTCTGACCTTCCAAAAGATGCTAGGACAGTTTTGAAAACTGAGCGCAAAGCTCAGGTGGAGCAAAATGGTTCATTTGTGCACTTTGGCCTTGCAGAAGGAATTCATCAAGTGTTGCATCCGGGGCAAGTAGTTCCAAGTGAACTGAAGCTACAAGGCAACATTGACGGAGTCCCTGTTTATAAAAGTAGCCAGCTTGCCTTTTGGTCCATTTTGTGCCGCATAAAAATCTGGAGGCATCACCGCCATTTCTTGTCAGTGTGTACTGTGGTGCAGGGAAGACGCTATGTCTGCAGGATTACATAGAGCCATATGTGCAAGAAGTCTCCGACCTAACCTCTGAGGGGTTAAGCATAGGAGATGTTCATGTTCGTGTGAGCATCGGAGCCATGGTTTGCGATGCTTATGCAAGGAGCTACGTCAAATGTATTGTTGGCCACACTGGCTATTATGCGTGCGAGCGATGCAACCAAAAAGGGCAGCACATTGAAAACAGGGTGACATTTCGCAAAGTTCATGCAGCAGCACGGACGAATGCATCATTTCGATCTCAAGAGAACAAGCGCCACCATTCTGGTGTTTTCCAGTGATAAGTGCCCTGTTTGTGCTAGCTTAATATATTCTCAAAACAGACTCAAATATATTCTCAATTCATTTCTGTAATTGGCGTGATTTAAATAGAGCTGCTTTGTTTTAGAACAGAAACCAGCATAAAATCCAGGAGGACAGAAGCAAAATAAGTGACAGAACAAGAGTTAGACTTGGAGATATTAGTTTATCTTCACAATCCCCAACATGGAATTTTTGACACACAAGAGTTCGGTAGCTCAAAATGCTGATGTAAGGGTGGGAAAGTTTGCGAAATTCACGCTAGTGTCTTCGACACACTGAACCATAGCTTAAATTGCAGGTAGCTCAGATAGTCAATTTATAATTAATTACTAAGTGATAAAGACTTTTTTTCAGGTGGGGGAAGGATACAAATGTACTTTCTAGGTGACAAAGTTTAAGTTGTTTTTTAATCTTTTTTTATTATTTGTTTGTTTTTTGTTTTGTTTTAGCAAAATGGGTTTTAGGCTTTCTGGGGTTATTCAAAGGATATATCGCAACTAAATGTTTTGTATGTGCGTGATCCCTGCAGCCACATCTCACCTTAACAAGGTTCATAGGTTATTCTAAATGCTTCCATTCTTTATCAGTGAGAAAAACAGATGTCATGCTTGCATGTCAGGAGCTGTGTTTCTTAATTATTACATTTCCAGAAGCTCACTTTCAAGAGTTGTACATGCCTTTCCCATCTCATGCACATCATAAAAACTGGAGGTATAAGTGCATTCACAACAATGAAAGAATAAATGGCCACCTGTGTACCCATGTGCAGCAACAGCAACGTTCACGCATTCTATCATTGATGCGCTGATCAATGAATGTAAACCCTGCCACATATAAAAGGGCTCTGCAAATTATTTCTGTGGCATGTGAACTCTGGGGCATGTGAACTCTGTGGCATATTTTGTCATGTAGCCACCCTTGAATTGGTTGCAATATGGCTACAGAAGCCATCAAGCTTGCTGTGTGCTGAAAACCGTCGATTCACATTGGGCCCCTTCTCTGCTTTCTTGTGCAAAATGCACAAGTATTAGATTATTTCGTTGTTTATTCTTCTCTGTTGTGATCACCTTGACGTGCATATTACTGCCCATCTCATTTTTTTTCACAGTCACTGTGCCACCACATCAGTGGCACTACTCATATGCCCATCAGCTCCCAGGCAAAATATTCCTTGCGACAGCTCTATTGTGGTAGGAGGACGACAACATAAGGTTTGTGCTCGGTGTGCGGGGCCGAGAGGTGAAATGCGCGGGATTTTCTGTGCTTGTGTTCGGCGTGCGGGGCCGAAAAGCGCGGGAGTGAACGTGGCTGGTGCGCGTGGTCGGTGCACGTGCTGAGAGAGACCATCTAGAACGACGGGGCAGCCAGGCTGACAGAACGGGCAGTGCAGCGAGATGGAGCGGACCGAACGCCGGCCCACGTCCCGGCATCCCGGTCCTGCACTGTGAACTGGGCGCCGCCCCGGCTTCTACCATCGTCGCGGGTCCTGTTGAGCTGGGCCTCGTTCCCTCTCGCACGACCGCTGCCGTGCTGCCGGGCTCGGGCCACGACCCAGAGCCCCCTGGTCCTGTTCCGAACCGGGCGCCGCCCCGGCTTCTACCGTCGACGCGGGTCCTGCGGAGCTGGGCCTCGTTTCCGCTTGCACGACCGCTGCCGTGTTCCAGGCTCGGGCTACGTCCCGGAGTCCTGGTCCTGTTCCGCAAACCGGGCGCCGCCCCGGCTTCTACCATCGACGCGGGTCCTGCGGAGCTGAGCCTCGTCCCCGCTCGCACGACTGCTGCCGTGCTGCCGGGCTCGGGCTACGACCCAGAGTCCTGGTCCTGTTCTCCGAACCGGGCGCCGCCCCGGCTTTCGCCCACTGCTGTGCTGGGCTTCGCCCCGGCTCTCATCCCACCGCTACGGTACCGAGCTCGGGCTATAACCCAGAGCTAACGCTCCGGAACCGGGCTACGTCCCGGTGCCACCCTGAACGTCAACCGCCGCCCGTATACCCACCGCCGCCAGAGCCAAGTCCGCCGAGCCGTCACCACGAGACCGGACTCCTGTGAAGAACTGTGAGTGCTCGAGCGTGACACTGAACCAGCTTATCTGTATAGTTCATGTTCATGTCTTGTCCCCGTGCCGTTCGTGTCATAAATACGTCTCTTTGTGTCTCTGGTTGCCTTCTTGTGCGTCTGGCTAACCTGCGCCCACACATAATCATCACAATTTTGGCGAGCTTGCCAGGATCGGCTTTAACATCTTGCCGACAGCTAGACGCACGGGAGGAATAAACCATGGATATTGAGAGACTATACGCGATCGGCAAGGACATGGGCTTGGCTGGCGCCGCTCTTCGCGAATGGGTTGACGCGGAACGTGCGACAGAGAGGGACCTTCGCGCCCAAGCTCGTGACGATCAGCGCGCGAACATCGAGCTAGAAGAAAAACGGCTACAAGCCGAGGAACGCGTGTTGCAGCTGAAGCTCAAGCTTCAAGAACAGGCAGCCAGTTCTAACGCGCTACCGGTGAGCGGCGACGCGGCTGTACCAGCTATGATGGATGGCTGTAGTCCACATAAGTTACTGCCACCA
>NC_051159.1:25615034-25746899 GCF_013339745.2 Dermacentor silvarum
GAAAAATCAGAACCTGCCGCCCGCAACACACACGAGCGACCCAGTCAGAAATGTTCTGGTTCCTTCTGTCCGCACAGGACACGTGTTAAGTGGTATCGTACCAACTCTTCTCAATGCAAATTATGCACTTACGGAAAACTAACGCGCTTAACCTTAAAAGAAAGAAACTTATACTTTTAACCAAGGCTAATTGATACACGCGCGCGTTACTATTCGGCTTTTAACAAATGACCTCGACGCTTCAGGTCGCTCACAAAAAAAAAAAGCCTAAACCCTAATTAATGATTATTTCGCGAAACTAACGCTTTACGCAAAACGCATCTTTCAAACTGCGGAGCTTTTCCAACTTAAAAATAAACAAAGCTCATAACTTACATTTTGAAAGAAACTCTACGAATCACGAAAATTCTGAGATGCTCAAAAAATAAACAAACAAAAAAGAATGTTTGCTGCTACAGAACTGTTCTTTTTGTCTATCGTTCCGACTGTTTATGACGGACTCGCCTTTTGAGCCGTACACGAGGTGGTCGCGCGCTGAAAGCTATTCTAGCTAACCAGGGACAACAAAAGGCTTGACAGCCCATCAGCTCTTTCGAGACGTCACAGTCCCCTGCCAATTTGTGTCCTGCCGACACGCTTTGGTCATGACCTCGTCTGACCGCGTCGCGTCTCACTACAACCTCCTCTCGTCCTGCCACCTTGCGCTTTCTCGGAATGCGTGCTGCACCCCGAAAAGATCGACGGAATGACTGGGACACTACTTGCCCCTTGCCCTTTTTCCGCACTGAACCGGCTTCTCTGACTTGTTTTCTCCGGTGGCCCGGACGCGCTTGAATGGAAAACGTTGTCATCGGCGATAGCACCTTTCTTTTATTTGCGCACCGCTGATGCTGTTTGACTAGTTTGACACTACTCACTTTCTTAAGCTGTGGTAAACACTCTGCCGCATTCCGATTTTGACAACGTTTCTTTCTACGGCGCCTTTTCCTAGTGCTCTTTTCTGAGCCATCTGCTCGCGCCTCGTGCTGACCGTTACTTATATCATCGGTCCGGATCACCGTCTCACGCGCACAGTCAGAGTGATTTACCGTAAAATCATCCCTCTCTTTGCCTTGACTGGCGGACAGCTCGACCGACTCTGGTACAATGCAGCAGGCTTTACTCGTGCTACGCAACTCGCACTTCTGCGAACTGCGCACTACTACATTGTCCAGCTCATTCTGTGTATCGGCACACAGCTCTTCGGTCTCGATAGCTGTCTCACTCGCACAGTCTGAACGATTCTCGCTCATTTGGCTATCTGGACTGGCGGACAGCTTCCCTGATCCCTGAACAATGCAGTTGTCTGACCTTGAGCTACTCAGCTCGCGCTCCTGCGGTCTACCCTCAACTACAACGTCCAGCCTGCACTGCGCTACGGCACTCAGTCCTGACTCGACATGGGTGCTCGTGACTGTTGGGTCAGCAGCATTCACTATTTCGTTAACGACCTTGTTAACATTACTTGCGACATACACACACGGTGACTGTGCCAATTCATTCACAGCTGGCCTAGCTGTCTCTACAGTGCTCTGATGGCACAGCACCTCGTCGCTCTTACTACGGCCTTCAACGGCCTTTGTTGCCACTAAGGCATCGTTAGCATATAACACTTTCTGTTCACTTATGAACGTGCTGCTAATCTCATATGAGCTACTCTTCTCTTCGGCTTTTGACGAAAATCTGCTAGCGAGTTCCTCACACTTTCGCTCATTACTACCTACAGATTTTTTTGGCTGCTGTTGTCTTTGTTCGGTCAACGCTTGAATCTTTTTGTTCAAGGCTGCCATTACCCTTTCGTGCTCTTGCCGTTCTCGCTCGCGTTCACTGTCAAGCTCTCGTTCTCGACGTTCGAGTTCTTGCCATTCTCGCTCGCGTTCCCTGTCGCGCTCTTGTATTTGACGCTCACGCTCGCGTTCCTGATTCTCGCGCTGTACTACGTCCCAAGCAATCTCAATGCTTTCATCATCAAAGCCACTATCTATTATTGCATTTGCGATAGCTGGCCTTTCCATTGTTTCTTCCGCCTCAACTCCCAAATCCTCGCATACCAACAGCAAGTCTGCCCTCGTCAACCTTCTAATGAGATCCATGGTAGCTGCCCCGACTGGTGGTTAGAACTGTTTCCTTAATTTGTGCAAACTCAAAATATGCTACAAATGCCCGATTCCCAGAACAATCAAAATAAACACACAAAATTTGAAGTCTGGCGAATCAAAGGAAAAAACCACGCGCTCACCCATGGATGCAGCACCACACCATCTCGTCCATCCATCCGTTGTTCCCAGTTCCTCGGGACTCCCTGGGTCGAAGGCTCATTCTTCTTCGATGTTCCCAGTTTCTCCGGACTTTGGTCGAAGGTTCGTCGCTGTCGTTGTTCCGAGTTGTTCAGCTGGAATCCCTGGGTCGAAGGCTCATACTTCTTCGTTGCTCCCAGTTCCTTCGCTGTTCGCTATCAGGACTCCTTTGTCGAAGGCTCATTCTTCTTCGGTCGAAGGTTCATCCCTATCGCTGCCACCACTTATTGAATCTGCTTCGGTCGAAGGTTCATCCTTATCGCTGCCACCAGTTATTAGATCTGGTAGGCGTTGGTTGCGGGAGTTGGGGGACGTTGAGGCGGACTTGGGAGAAACAGGAGGGATTTATTTACATTATGTACAGTGATTAAAATACAAAATACTGAACAGTCATACAGTGATCGACGGCCGGCAGCATCTCGGACGCTGCGGCCCGTGGCAAGAAGAGCTATCTTCTCCTCGATTTGTCGCTCTTTTAACCCCTTCGGTCTCTCGGGGTCTCGTCATTTTTGGCCAATCGTCGAGCCAGCTCAGGTGTCGTCATTTTCCTCCCCTGGTATTGCCCCGTGCAAGTTTCGTCATATTCGGCCAATGGGGACGCTCCGAGGGCCTCATTGTCCGATGGCTGATTTACCTCCGGCTTTGGCTCCTCGCCTGGAAGCGCTCGGCTGAAGGAGACGGGATGTTCTCGGAACGGCCCAACAGAGCCGCAAAACCGCTTTGCACTTGACCAAGGCTTCCTTCCTGGAACCGTGCCAGCCTCCCGTTCCACTTTTGGGAAGAGTCAAGCAGGGGGAGAGACAATAGCTCGACGGGCGGTGCGTGAGGTAGGAGTCGCCAACCTGTCTGACGGGTCCGGTAGCGGGGTTGACGCGCCTCGGTGCACCATAATTGGAATGCGAAGACCTTTTTAAGGTGGTGGGGAAACTTGGGTGATTCCGGGAAAGGGTCCGTATCTAACACCGCATAAGGGTAGCCTGTATGATGACTAGCTAGCGACGGAGGGTATGCGGCCACCTGGACTGTCAAATCTCCAGCGTGATATCAATTTGATTCCCTGATGCAAAAATGCCAGGTGCTCTGATGTGGCGCTTAGAGCATAGTTCACCTTGCCTGCAGTGGCAACAACAGTTTTGTTGTTCAGGCAATCAAATAGCTCTTCCAATCTTTCAATGAAGTCTGCAGTAGATTTGGTAGTCGCAGGCAGCTTTCAAGAGCAATCGTGACTGAAATTACCACCGCCAAGACTCACTCCGGACTTGTGTGACGGATGTTCACGCTGTTGAAAGGCCTCTTATCAATTTGATCGAATGTTAATTATCTCGCCAACTTCATTCTAAGTAGTTGCCAATTAAGAGCAATTTCAGTGCCAATCAAGAGCTTGTAAGAGGCACGAAACGTATTTCTTGTGCACTTCAGTAAGTAGGGAGCGTCGAATAAGAAATAAACTTTGTGACCGTTCACTTCAAAGAACGTGTTTTGCATTGTTTCTGCCAATTTATCAAATAATTGAATATTGGTAGACCCCTGATAGCACATCACGGCTTTGATGTACAAGCTCACATACTCCAAGCTGTGCTGTCAACGCCAGCAACAGTCTCTTGACCTTTTCCTGCACCTACAGCAGTTTTGGCCACAGCGAACACCACTGGCATCAACCTGAATCGCGAGACTCCAGAAAGGAGTGGAACAAGTGCTAGAATTGCCACCGTTGTTGTCCTCTCCGTGCCGTGACCTAATAATCCAGTGACTACGTCATGTCTTAGGTAATACGTTAAATTTTGCATGACATTACCTCGAATGTAATAAACCACCGAAGGATACGCCCATTTCTGCCAGCTTGGATCTGGTCAGAACTGTTGGGTACAAGTAGATCTTGTCCTGGAAATTAACGTCTGTTGACAGGATTCCTGCTAGTCTCCTGCCCCACGACCATTGCAGTCTTCTCAAGTGCTTTGACGATCTTGTCCTTGCCATGGTACTTCTGACTCAACTGGAAGAGAAACTGTGACAGTGCTGGAAATTATTCCAGAGAAACTCCACTCACGTATGCCCGGTAGTATGAGCTGAACACGGTGTCGATTTGGGCCATTTGAGCTCTGAATCCAGGGCCAGGGTCTTACATTGTAGTTCCCTTCTTTAGGCACACATCCATGAAGTAAAGGTCGCTCCTGCACTTTTCGAGATCCACTCCTGGGTTTGCATAGTCAGCCCATGTCCTCAGCTTTGCAATGTGCTGTGTAACAGTCACAGCAACTCCACTAGATTTCTCTCTCCTCTTGCAATAACTTGCAGAAGCCAGTCGTGATCAATACCATCTCCCTCTTGTTCCTCCTTTCAGATGTCACCCCAATGTGAAGTGATGGAGTGGCCATGAGCCCCTTTGACCAAGCCTTTCACCCAGTCAACATGCTCCTTCTGCACCTTGGAGACTATGCCATTGCCTTGCATGAAATCATGACCTTTTTATGTTCATGTCACTCAACATTTCTTTGACTTTGACTACAATGTTCGGGTCAACCTTGTATATCTTGCGCACTGTTGTGGACAGTGTTGCAGTGAGATTGTCTACTTGAACCGATCTGCTCCCTGAATTTTCTGGCATGGCGTTGATACTCTTTAAGCTCACCTTCCTTAGCACCTCTTCTCATGAGTTCTTTGTAATTGGCATGCCAAGGCATATTCTTCACATTTTCGTCCAAGTAGACCGTGGCGTTTTGGAAGGTGCCCAAACAAGCTGACCAGGCGCATTCCTTGATGGAGACAAGGTTCTTAGTGGCAGCAATCACAGCTTCTGAGTAAACTTCATTTATCTCTTTCTCTGCACGAGCATTCGCCATTCGCTCGCAGTACACTTCTAGGCCTGCTACTCCTCGGAATAAACTGGAAGAGTAGGTCAGGACACGAGTGAGAGCATGTTCAAGTGAGTATTGTTCGAACCATAGGTCGAGTTCCTCTGTAGTTGAAAAATTCAACTTGTTGCCTACTGTGAGGTTCTTTTCTGCGACCCTTTGGTAGTAGTCGTCCTCCACCTTCATTGCAGGTCTTCTGACTGCGGGGGGACAACTGGTTTTCCTCCCGCGATTTGCACCATGTCCACTTATCACTGTTTCGTGTGGGGAAAATTGGTGTGGATAAGTGGCACGTATATCTTTGAGGTTTCCCCGTTGTTGCTGGGCACGCAAAGCTGATCGTTAGCTGGCTCAGAACACCAGATGGCATTATTCCTCCTCCCATTGAAGCATCGACTTATCCCTTTGTGGGACAGTGGTACAAATATGTACCACTTTTTTTAAATTGATTCAAACGCCTATAACAAATAAATGGTTTGAATTTGCGCCACTATTACTAGTGCTACCATCTACTTAAGTATTTTGGAAGCTTGTTTTGTGTTTTTTTTTCACTACGCCATGTGGGGCGCATACTGAGTCTCTTTTTCGAAGTGCCTTGTCGAATGTTCACTACCCGCTGTTGTGGCCTGAAGGAAACTATCGAGAACGCTGCGTAAACATGCCTGGTAACTATTTTATTGTACCGGCTTACCAAGTGAACTCTCGTGATTCGTTTGCAACCATAAACATACATTTTTGTTCCCCTATTTAGTCATACTTTTCAACGAACCTTTCTCAGGCTTGGTTTCTTAGGCCTCACCGGGCGGCTGTCGCACCGATCATGTCGCCCAGGCTGAGTTTACATGCTTTCCAACTCTCCCTAATTCTCCGGGAGACTCCCGATTGATTACACACACCCCCGATCACACGGGCCTGGTTCGGTGGGTTATCGTTATCTCGACAAGGGACTTGTGATAACATCACACTGCAGCGCACTCAGTTAGCTTCTCCGTTGTACAGATGTGTTATGCGGTGAAGCCTGTCAAGTGTCGGAAGGGCCCACTTGCTATCACGGGTTATAGAGCATTTTGTCCTGCGTGCATGTGTGGTCAATTCCACAAGCGCACTATAATAACGAGTACCAGTATGATATCGCATGTCCAGAAGCGTTACTTGCAATCATGCAGTGCCCAGTATGGCGTGACGGCAGCCCTGAAAAGCAAGAAATGAAAGTGTGCGCGAATTTTTTTTACGCGTCTTTTTTCGAGTTGAGTGCTTCGGACAAAGTGAAGGGCACAATTGATTTTAAATATTATGTCAGTTACACCTTCTTTTTATTATTGATACCGCCAGAGGACAGCGGTACAAATGTGTACCACTTTTCATACCCTGTAATAAAGACAGTGGTACATATATGTACCACTTTTTTATGAGAACTGTTTGGCAGAATTTATTAAAAATTTTGTCAAACAATTTCTTCAGCCATGCTGAGTGTCGTTTTGCAGGTTTTAAGCGAAAAAAGGTAATGAAAAAATAGCGCCTCACAAAGGGTTAATGCTGAAACAAGACGTACAGGAAAGTAGACATATTAGGTAAGACAAAAAAACGGAAATGTGCTAGCACACATACGGACATGCAGACGAAGCAAAAAAAATGTGTTCAGTGGTCGGGAACAAGAAAAAATCGCTTGGCAGTTCATTGTAGAACGACGCCACAACAGAAAATAAAAATTTTTTTCACCAGCACTCTAGAATAACATCCCCACGTCAAATGCGACTAAATAGGGATAATGATACCCTACTACAGGTTTAGTATATAAGCAAATTACCCGTAATCCTGAAGAATTTGCTATGAAGCAATACTTAACAAAATCGGACCATCCCTAAAAATTTTAACGTCCCTCCTAATGGCTATCAGTCAAATGCTGCATCACCTCAGTTTTTTTGATAAGGCTTACTTTTTTCCCCACAGGCAGCAGCTGTGTTAGAGAGCTGTATGCGATTTCAGTGAAACACAACATTAAGTTTTGAGTTGAGCACAGCATCACACACTTATTCTGAGGGCACATTTCATCACATTATTATAACTTTCCTTAGAAAATTAGTTCTGCTCCAGACAATTTAAGGCAGGCTGCATCGTATTCATGTAGACAGTAGTCATAAGTGTAACAGTCTGAAGAGAGAACTTGGTGATCCTGACAAGTTGAGTGCAACAACGTTGAAAATAACAAACACGCAAAGTGCAGCATCGAAGAAAGCTGTATAGTTATGAATATGCCTAAAGATTTTATATATTTATTTGCACGATACTGCACACCTCATTGGTCCAAGCAGGATGGGGAAAATGAAACAGAATATTCGGAATGCCAAGAAACAGTACTGCAAGTCAATAAAGTACAGTGTTGGTCACTAACAGCAGACAGGCATAATATGGAAAACATGAAGAGGACACAATTTATACAATGTTGGCAATGGCATTTACAAAATTTTCACTTTGAAACACATCTTCTGTTAATGAATTGCCTTCCGTGATTGTTCGCGGGAAATATGAATATTTATATTGGTTTGTCCGAGCAAAGGAAGGGGCTAAAGTGAAATTATGTTTGTTGTGGGTTTTCCGTGTAACTGAGGGCGTGACGTAAGGGTCTGGAGAAATTCCAAATTTCCTATTAAGAAGTGAATGAAGAAAGCTTAATCGAGAAATTTTTCGTCTTATGTGGAGGTGCTGAATTTGGTTAGCTACCATTAGAGCAGATGGAGAGTCAGTACTTCGAAATTTGTTGCAGATGAAACGCACTCCACGTCTCTGCACTTTTTTCATTTCTATAATGTCTTTTTTGGTATGTGGATGCCAGACTATTTCTGCATATTCGAGTTTCCGCCTGATGATCGAGAGATAGATATGCCAATTTTTTAACGTTGCTTTGTGTTCCTTTACGTTTATGCCTCAAGAGGCCTAGGTTTCGTTTCGCAGATGGCGTGATATAATTAATGTGGTTAGTCCAACTAAGCTGGGAATTAATCATGACACCTAAGTACTTATAACAAGTAACATTAGAAATAGGTCTCTTTTCAAGAGAATAGTCAAATTTTAGTGGCATTTTCTTGTTATTCGCATGGATACCGTATTTCTGTATTAAGAACCATTCCCCATTTGTCGCACCAGTTCATGACATCGTTTAGTGCAGTATTAAGGCTTGATCAGAAGGTGAGTAGATCAGTTTATAAAGCATGCAGTCACCAGCAAACAGACTAATAGAAACACTGGGATCTATAGCAAAAACTATATCGTTCACATACACTAAAAAAAGTAAGAGGCCAAGTACACTTCCTTGTAGAACACCTGAGCAGAAAGGAAGAGGTGATGAACAAGCGCCATCAACTTCTACAAATTGTGTACGGTGTTTCAAATAAGCGGCAATCCAGTTAATGAGGGCTAGAGGAACTCCAATTATCTAAGCTTGAACGGCAATTTATTGTGCGGAACCTTATCAAATGTCTTACTAAAATCAAGAAAAATTGTTTACTTCTCCTGAGTTATCTAAAATGGTACTGAAATTAAGAATGGCCGTAACTAATTGTGTGATAGCAGAGAATCCTTTTATGAATCCGTGTCTGCAAGGACTTAAAGCTGCCTTAGTGTTTAGTATCTGAAGAATGTGATCAGCGACAATGTGCTCAAGCATCTTACAACAGGCGGATGTAAGAGAAATGGGACGATAGTTCCTCACACACAACCAGTCTCCTTTCTTATAAAGAGGAACAACTTTTGCTGTAAGCCAGTCAGAAGGCAACGAAAAAGATGATAATGAGACACGATAAATTATAGTTAAAAAAGTGCAAGAGGCTCAGCATAGCGGCGCAAGAATCCATTTGGGACATTGTCAGGACCAACAGAATATTTGGGGTCTAATCTAAGCAAGTTTCTGCCCCGTATGTTAGCACCGGTAGAATGCAATGATTGTATACTTTTCTTTTCAACGACAGTGGTAAGCTCCCAGTCAGGATTTGGCAATGCCTGCCGTATGCACTCCAACCTAATTTTATTCTTCTGTAAATTTCTTTCTCATGATCAGGGTCCCCTGTGAGTAACTGACCTAGATAAACATATTCATTTACAGATTCTAGAGGCTGACTGGCGATCCTGAATTCTTGTTCCCTTGCCAGGCTATTGAACATTATCTTTGTCTTCTGCATATTCATCTTCAACCCAATTCTTGCACTTTCTCGATGAAGGTCCTCAATCATTTGTTGTAATTCCTCTCCATTGTTGCTCAATAGGACAATGTCATCTGCAAACCGAAGGTTGCTGAGATATTCGCCATCGATCCTCACTACGGGGCAGAAACTTGGAGGTTAACAAAGAAGCTCGAGAACAAGTTAAGGACCGCACAAAGAGCAATGGAACGAAAAATCTTAGGAGTAACGTTAAGAGACAGGAAGAGAGCGGTGTGGATCAGAGAACAAACGGGGGTAGACGATATTCTAGTTGACATTAAGCGGAAGAAATGGAGCTGGGCAGGCCATGTAATGCGTAGGATGGATAACCGGTGGACCATTAGGGTTACAGAATGGATACCAAGAGAAGGGAAGCGCAGTCGAGGACGGCAGAAAGTCAGGTGGGATGATGAGGTCAGGAAATTCGCAGGCGCAAGTTGGAATACGCTAGCGCAAGACAGGGGTAATTGGAGATCGCAGGGAGAGGCCTTCGTCCTGCAGTGGACATAAATATAGGCTGATGATGATGATGATGATGATGAATCTAAGCAACATTTCAACTACACCTTCATAGGATACAAAGACTTCATTATCAACTGATGGATCGCATTGAAACTCAGGGTCATCATCATTAGAAAACACGGAGTGAAAATAAGTATTAAAATGTTCAGCAATAGATTTGTGACATGTGACAGCACTTTCATTAACAAGAACCTGATCTATGGGCTTATGAGAGTCTCGAATGTGACTCCAAAATTTCTGGGGGTCATTTTTTATAAATTGTGCAAGGCTTTCGTTAAAATAATGTTGTGTAGCTGATTTAATACTGGATGACAGTTCAGCTTTAAGGTTGTTCAAGCTACTAGAATTAGCAGTATTTTTCAGCCTGAGACGCTTAACCTTTCTTTTTAAATGATTAATATGCCGACTAATCCAGGGATTTACTTTTTAAGTGCTTTTTCTTGTTAGGTATAAAGGTACTGATGCAGTATTGACAGTGATCTTTAAACGTGTTGCACAGTTCACATATGCTGCTACCCGAATGTGTCCAAAGCAAGTTCCAGGTAGTCCAATACTGATTCATCTTTTGACTTTGAGTAATCTTTTATGGTCTTATACTAGTTTAGGTGTGCTTGTTGGCCACGCGATAAAGAAAAGGACACAGCTACGAGGTTATGGTCTGATATGCCCTCATGTACAATGGAAGAAACGCCGGTCGAGGAACACAAGATCAAGGATCGAACTCGACGAGCCATGAACTCTTGTTGGTTCAGTCACAACTTGATGTAGGTTATGCGTGAGCATAATATCGGAAAGAATTTCAGAGTTTTCTGAAGTTCCAATGTTTTCGTTGACCCAGTAAATGCCAGGAACATTAAAATCCCCAACAATAATTATCGGCGTTTTTCTAAATGTGCACATGTGGTCTTGCAGTCGACGCAGATAATCTGATTCTGCAGATGGTGCCCTGTACACGCCACAAAGAATAAACGTGTGTCCCGGGTATGTTATCTGGAGGAAAGGGCTCTCATGATTATCTAACTGATCTAACAAAATGCCTGAATACTACTTTTTAACATTCTCGCCACGCCCCCGCCACGTGAGGCTGTCATGCGTAAATATAGTATATGAAGACGGAAAAATAAAGTCATCGGTAATCTCAGGAGGGTGAAGCCAGGTTTCAGTTATGAGAGCTATATCCGGTTTATAAGTGTACAGCGTGGTTTCAAGTGTTTCTGCTTTGTTAACTATGCTTCGTGCGTTTCAATTTAAAATACTGAGTTGACAAGGATCAGAGCAGCCGGAAACATTTTGTCAATTTGAATTCGACGAAGATGGTAAAGCTGAACTCGTTTATTTGCTGAGTGGTCCCAGACAAATATTAGCTTATTTATTTTTAACTTGTCATGAAATATTATAGCTTTGTGTCCATTCGCCATCTCCTCTGCAGCTGAACCCCAAAGCAATTTCCGTTTTCACAATGTTTCTTGTGAGTAGTCATGCTGCATGTGAATGGCAGAACCCTTCAGTTTCAAGACACTGGAAAATACAGCCTTTTTCTCACTGAAATCTTGGAACTTGAGGAATATATGACGGTTTTGGCCATCATTTTTCTTCTACCAAGTCGATGAATACGGGTCAACGAAAAAAATGTGGTTGATCCCTCTTATATAGGAATCGGTATAGAACACGAAAGTGAAACGTGTCTTCACAGAAGTAGTGTAATGTTTATTGCACATTGATATATAATGTCTATTGGTGTTTTGTGGCTAAAGCGCCCTTAGGCGTTGATGCACCCACGCTGACGCCTGGTGGCACGTCTCCTCCATCACGACTACCAACGTCGATGACCATGAGCAACCGTCGTGCATATGGAAGCTGCACTACGCTGCACACGCTAGCACAACGCGAAAGACGAAGCACGTAACTGACACACTAATACAACGCGCAAGACAAAGCACGTAACTGAATCGTCACCGAGTCAAATCAGCGCGTACAGCGCGTCGTAATTGCAGCCTCCGCGATCAACTTCAGAAACATTTTCAGAGCTAATTGCGGAGGCCACGCTCCGCTGTGCTGAGTACGGTGAACGCCACCTAGTAGTGCTTCTGCGAGAACGTGTTGGTAGTGCTTCTTGATGCCAGCGTCCCTTCGAATGCTGGCATCGAGGCGTCTTAGTGCTGAGACCACCGAAGCGTTCACTGTCGGTGCGCGTTAGTGTCATAATGCAGTACTTCTCTTTTCTGCTCGTAGGCGGCGGCACCGCCCCGAGCAAGAGCGCGGGTACACGGAGGAGTGTTAGATATATAAGGCACGTCTGTGTAGCTCTCTGCGAATGCGTTTGTGGCGCAATGGGTTAAACGCTCGGCGATCTATCGTCGCGGACCGAGAGGTCGTGGGTTCGATTTCCAAATTTTGCATGTTTGTGGAACTTTTTCTTCTGGTTTCTTTCTTTGTATTATGTTCGTGTATGTTCGTGTGACGTATTTCCGTGACGGAAATACGTCAGTGAAGTCTTGGTGGACCCCGGCATAAAACACTTTCGTGTTAAAAAACCGATACACCAAGCCTTTTCTCGAATACCTCGACAAGGACCTTGTTTCTCAAATATTTTTCGGCTTCAGGATCAACTACCGGTATGCCATAGACAATGACGTTGACACAAAACACATACACATGACGTTGACAAATAGAAGGTGACAATAATATCACAGTCACAACATTTTCTGATTACCTGGACGTGAAACATAAAACGTAGATTTGTAGAAACACAACAGGAACATGAACATATAAAAGCATAAAAACACTTATGTAAATATAAGGCCAAAAAAACAATGAAACGGCCAGCGGGCAAATACCAGAGCGTTTTGCTGCACCAGAAAATTTAGAATAAAACAAGCCTCGGACAGAAGTTCTGTCTGAGCCTATTCAATGGTAACATTAGTGACATTGTCCTTAACAAGGCTGGCATTCTGGAAAAGAGAAATCTTTCCGACTAGAGACTCATGCAGCATGTGCTCAGAAGGGATTATAGTTTCAGCAATGATTATGCCCTCTGACTTCTGCAGTTGAAAAAGCTTGACAATGGTCTCAGCACAATTGTTGGAATAGGCAGGCCGCACGACACTTTCGTGTTTAGCAGGTTTTTGGGGAATCCTGCTCCCATTGCTGCTTCACCAGGGTCGTTCACTGAAACCACCGAAGGATACTCCCATTTCTGCCATCTTGGATCTGGTCAGAACTGCTGGGTTCAAGTAGATCTTGTCCTGGAAACTAAAGGATGTTGACAGGATTCCTGCTAGTCTCCTGCCCCACGCACATTGCAGTCTTCACAAGTGCTTTGTCAATCTTGTCCTCGCCATGGTACTTCTTACTCAACTGGAAGAGAAACTGTGAGAGTGACAGTGACAAGAACTTTTATTGGTCATGAGAAACTAGCCATGGGGGAGCAGAAGGCTCCCTCAGGTCAAGTCGGTGGCTCCGCCCTGGACTGCACCGGGAGCTGAAGGGCTGGAAATTATTCCAGAGAAACTCAACTCACGTATGCCCGGTAGTATGAGCTGAACACTGTCGATTTGGGTCATTTGAGCTGTGAATCCAGGGCCAGGGTCATATAATTTAGTTGCCTTCTTTAGGCACACGTCCATGAAGTAAAGGTCACTCTCGCACTTTTCGACATCCACTCCTGGGTCTGCATCGTCAGCCCATGTCCTCAGCTTTGCAATGTGCTGTGCAGCAGTGACAGCAACTCCACTAGAGTTCTCTTCCTCTTGCATGAACTTGCAGAAGCCAGTCCTGATCAATGCCATCTCCCTCTTGTTCTCCTTTTTGATGTCACCCCAAGGTGGAGCGATGGAGTGGACATGAGTCACTTTGGCAAAGCCTTTCATCCAGTCACACGTTTCTTCTGCACCTTATAGACCTATGCCACTGCCTTTGATGAGAGCAGACCTTTTTTCGTTCATGTCCATCAACATGTCGTTCATTGTGACTACCAGGTTCTGGTCAACCTTGTATATGTTGTGCAATCTTGTGGAGGTTTGAAGTCAGATTGTCTACTTCGAAGCCAATCTGCTCTTTGAATTCTCTGGTATAGCGTTGGTACTCTAAGTTCACCTTCCTTAGCACCTCTTCTCATGAGTTCTTTGTAGTTGGCATGCCAAGTCATATTCTTCACATTTTGCTCCAAGTAGACGGTGGCTTTTTTTAAGATGCCCACACAAGCTGACCAGGCGCATTCATTGATGGGACAAGGTTCTTTGTGGCAGCAATCACAGCTTCTAAATAAACTCCATCTATCGCATTCTCTGCACGAGCATTCTTCATTCGCTCGCAGTGCACTTCTAGGTCTGCTACTCCTCGGAAGAAACTAGAAGGGTATGTCAGGTCACCAGTGAGACCACGTTGAACTGAGTATGGTTGGAACCATAGGTCGAGTTCCTCTGTAGTTGAAAAATTCAACTTGTTGCCTCCTGTGAGTGTTGTTTTCTGTGACCCTTTTGTAGTAGCCGTCGTCCACCTTCTTTGCAGGTCTACTGACTGCGGGGGGACAACTGGTTTTCCTCCTAGGATTTGCACCACGTCCAGTTATCACTGTTTCGTTTCGGGGAAATCGGTGTTGATAAGTGTGGCACGTATTTCTTTGAGTCTTCTTCGCCGTGTTTTCTGGGCACGCAATGCTGATCGTTTGCTGGCTCCGAACACCAGGTGACGTTATTCCCCCTCCGAATGGAGCATCGACGCAATGCTGTAGCTCAAGATGTACACTGAAATTAGACATATTAGGTCGGACAAAACAAACGGAAATGCGCTTACAAACATACGGACATGTACACGAGGCAAAAAAATGTGTTCTGTGGCCGGGAACAAAAAAAAACTCTTCGCATTCTTTGAAGAAAGAGGCGGCTACAGAAACAAAATTTGTTTCACCAGCACACTAGAATGACATCACCGCGTAAAATACGGCCTGAACAGGCATAATTATGTCATACTACAGGTTCAGATATAACTTCTTGTAATCCCGAATAATTTGCTATGAAGCAATACTTAAAAAATTTGGACCATCTCTAAATTTTTTTCGCGTCCCTCTTAAAGGCCATCAGTCGAACGCTGCATCACCTTAGTTTTTTAGATGAGCCGTACTTTCTTCCCACAGGCAGCACCTGTGTTAGAGAGCCATATGCTATTTCAGTAAAACATAGCATTAGGTTTTGAGTTGACCACATCATCACACACCTATTCTGAGGGCACATTTCATCACAATAATATAACTTTCTTTAAAAATTAAGTTCTGCTCCAGGCAGTTTAAGGCAGGCTGCATCGTATTCATGTAGACAGTAGTCATAAGTGTAATAAGTTGAGGTCAACAGCGTCAAAAATAACAAACAAGCAAAGTGGAGAATCGAATAAATGTGTATAGTTAAAGAATATGCCTAAAATCACACAAAAGGTAACATATAATATCACAGTAACAACATTATCTGATAAACTGGACGTGAAACATGAAATGTAGGTGTGTAGAAACACAAAAGGAACATGAACATATAAGAATATAAAAACACCTTATGTAAAACATAAGAACAAAAAAAAACAAAAAACGGCCAGCGGGTAAATACCAGAGTGTTTGGCTGCACTTGAGATTTTAAAATAAAATGAGCCTCAGACATCAGTGGCATTGCCCTTAACAAGGCTGGCATTCTGGAAAGGAGAAATCTTTCCGACTAGAGACTGATACAGCATGTACTCAGAAGGGATGATAGTTTCAGTAATGATTATGCCCTCTGATTTGTGCAGTTGAAAAATCTTGACAACAAAGGTTCGTAGAGACAGGCCGTACGACACTTTCATGTTCAGCAGGTTTTTGGGGAATCCTGCTCCCTTTGCTGCTTCATCAGGGTCGTTCACTGAAACCACCGAAGGATACTCCCATTTCTGCCCGCTTGGATCTGGTCAGAACTGCTGGGTGCATGTAGATATTGTCCTGGAAACTTACGGATGTTCACGCCTTGAAGTCGGGATGAGAAATTTAGTATTCATAACAGATTTCCTCGCGGATAGAACCGCAATATAGTGTTAAACGGCACAAAGTCTCAAGAAAAACAATGATGTAGGGGCACATTTTAAGGCTCAGTCCTATCCCCCTTCCGTTTTAACGTTGCGATGACAGGATTCCCCTTCAAATTAAAAGAATTCACAGGCGCATATCACAGTATATATGCCGATCACATCAGACTGTGGATGGGAGTATTTAGCGATGGACACCTTGAAGAAACCATACAAAAGTAGTGGACACCATAGCAGAAAACGTGTCGGACAAGGGCCTGTAATGCTCCCCAGAAAAGTCGGAACTCTTGTTCTACAGTCCAACGAGTAGAGGCAGACAAAGCAACAGAGACAAGCCCAATGTAAAGATCTACGTTGGTGACAAGGAAATACGCACAGTAGACAACATTAAAATACTAGGATTATGAATCGCATCAAACGGACACAATCAGAGTCCTGGAGAATAGCACGCAGCAAATCATGCATTAAATCAAAAAAAATCGCAAGCAGATACCATAGCATGAGCGAGAAAAATATAATAAGACTAATACAGGCCTTTATTATTAGTCGCATCACATGTTCCATTCCTTATCTAAACTCCAAGTTGCAGAAAAAAGAGCAATCATTCGAAGGGTCACAAAACAAGCAATGACGATACCAATAAACACTACAAATGAAAAGCTCATAGAACTGCGAATGCATAACAAGCTAGAAAATCTACAGGAGGCACAAAAGATGGCGCAAAATGAAAGGCTAACACAAAGCAAAACCGGTATATATACCCTGGGGAAGCTGGGCATCAACTACACGAATCACTTTGGACACAATGTCAACATCCCGTATGGGGCGCGGGAATGGATGATTATACTGCGCATTTCAAAGAACATGAATCTAGAATACCACAAAGAACGGAGAGAAGGCAATGGCAAAAAGCATGCACAGGATAATAGGTAAAGACGTACGTCTCTGTTCGTAGTTGCAGCTGAATACATCAAATAAGGAAGGATCATAGTTATCGCAGTTGCTGTGGTAGACTATCAAGAAAGGTATAAGGTGAAACGATTAATAAATACGAACTCAATTGAAGATGCCGAAGAGGCAGACATAGCTCTCGGCATGGTATCTACCCAAGCGGTATCTGCCAAAGCTATGCTTATAATTAGCGATTCACGAAATGCCAAAATAAACTTTGCACAGGGGCACATATAAAAATTCCCAGCCGATTTACTGAGCAAATACAAGGACCGAGAGGGCATGGGAGTAATCTGGGCGCTAGCTCACACCTCTCTCCCTGGAAACGAAGCCACGCATAACATGGCTCGAGGGCTTATAGCCCGAGCCTCTGCGGCGACTTCGATGAAAATCGGAGAGGAAATCGCAAGACTTAAAAAATAGTTAAATACAGAGATATCTGCCTGTTATAAAGAAGCATCTATCCTCCGGATCAGATGGAGTTTAACAGAAGGCAGATGACGACATGGCGCTTTCTCCGAACGGGCACTTTAGCGAACCCGGCGGTTCTAAGTATACGCACCAGACGTCCACTCGGATTGATGTAAAGATTGCGGCGACAGGGCGGATCTCAGCCCCATACTCTGGGCATGCCCAAAAGCTCCCTTGAGGGGTGATTTTCCTGGTGGGAGAGGGTGGCGAGCTGCGCTCCTCAGCTCCGACTCGAAAATTCAACCCAATATATAGAGCACGCCGAAGTCCCCCGATTCCCTCGCGAGGTGGAAGGGGGACCTTAATGCTTTTATGCAAATAAAGGTTTAGTTCTCACTCTCTCTCGAGCAGTAGATTTTGGTTACTCTCGACGAAGCCTTCTACCTCTGCGCGTGTTTAAGTGCCCAAAGAAATAATGATGCTAGAGCGAGGCGTTACTCTGACTTCATGATAGATCACTCAAGACATGGTGACTCAGGGAACTCTCCGGCAGTATTACTTGGTCTTCGGATAGCCTTCTTGACTTGGACTTAGGTCGATGATCACGACGTGCTGGTTCAAGAATTCCATGCCGATAATTACGCCTCGTGGTAATTCACGAACGGTAATTCTTCCTATGTGTTCCAGTCGGCGTTATCAAGTGTCCTCCAGCAGTCTGGATTTGAGGGCCTTCCCAAGCAGTCTTTAGATTCCTGAACTTGGTAAGGTGAGCTGCCCATGGACGATGGAGTAGTCGGCTCCTTTGTCGACTAGGACAGTGACATTTTGGCCATCGATAAGAAAGTCGAAGGCTGGTGGTTCTTTGCCTTGCGTTGCGATTAGGCCGTGGCGTCGGATCACTGTTTCGTCGCGTTGTCCTGGTGCTCTGACGTCGCGTCCTCGGGCTTTATTACAGTAAGTCGCCACCTTCGAGAAAAAAATTTACAATTGTAGTCCAACAGTTACACATATGTTTTACTTGTACAGCTTAGATAGTTTGAAACGTTAAAATGGTGAAATTGCTAGAAATGTAAACAAAAAAATTTACATAAATCAAAATGTGCCAAAATGTGTATGTTGCACCAACAGTCATAACTACAAAATAGTAGGTGCGATTCAAACTCGTCTTGGCACGTACGTAATGAGGACAATAACCTGTACATATAACTACCACAATCACCGCATCTCTACGCTAAGGTGCGTTATCATAAAAAGACTGATAAAGTTGATATCCGGCAGGTTTGTTTTTCACACATTTGGCCATAGTATAAAATGTTACTGCTCGTTTTAGTCATTCTGCTTGAATGCACAGCTCCATATAAAGAAATAGCACACAAACCTTTATACGAAAATATTTATTAGAAGGAAAGTTATCACAGTTCGCGTAACTGTAGGATGCGAAAAATCATGTTTTGAGAAAAATGGGGTTAATGATTGGAACCGAAAGTCAATGTAGTAAAAATACATTCAATATGTCTAAAATTCACCAGGCTCATAGCTTTGGCCCTCCTTGGAAGCTGCACGATCTCCTTTTGAGCGAGCTGAAGCACACGTTTTTTTTTTCTGGTCCGTTTTGCGTCTCCAGCCGCCTCACGTGCGGCCTTCCTCACATGGCGACAGTCACTGCGTTGATGCTTTCTTTTCGTCCTGCACTTTGACATATTTCATGGAGTACTATAACTTTCGCCTTGAAGGGCTAGAACTAAAACAGCGAGCTCGAAATGGCGTACGAGAAAGCATTGATGGCACAGATAACGCAGACGCAAACGCCAACCAACGCGGAGATACATGTACGACGACATGGCAGATGTTGTGCATTCAGAAACCTTGAGTTTCAATTTCGGATGCGTCTAGGAGGAGTTGGAAAAATGGTCACAACTTTTGAACGGCTTAAGATAACTTATTTCTTTTTGCTAAACAGGCTTGAACAGACAGGGAGCTTGAATATGCTAAACCAAAAAAAGCAAAAAAATGTGTTTTTGAAGGTGGTCACCTACCTGAAGGCGGCATCGGCTTGGCTTCGAGGTAGCCTCTGGATGGCGGCGTTTCTTTGCGACATCATGGAGGGGATTCTTACAACGTCATCACCGACGACGGAGGATCTTCGTCATTTTGACAAACAGCAACCGCACCTCCGTCAATTGCTACACTTAGTTTTCCGGATATGGGTTTATGGATGGGCGCCGGGCTGGGCCAGTGTATGGTCGGTGCTGCGGTGACAGGTAGCGTCGCGGTGACGGCGAACGGTAGGGTCTTCGACGTCTGCACTGCGTTGCGGCGAGGTAGTCGGTCATCTCACCAGGGGGGGGGGTCAATTGGCAAGAGTCCACGCCAGTGGAATTGCCATGTCGGTTGCCGCCGATGAGCTAAAGCTGCACGAGCGCGAAGGAGCCAGCCAGCATCCTTCTTGCTGGTGCAACTGGTGCCAATCGCTTCAGCCGAAATGGACAATCCACTAGGTGGACTCTTGCATAATGCCCCGTCTGGTCGTTCGCCTTGTGGATGCGGTTCGTTGACGGATAACCCTCGTAAGCCAATCTCACGATGCGGGCATCAGCTGTGCGCGTGGCCATCTTCTCCCCAGCGGACGGTGGTCGGGGGCGCGCCACATGTTCGTCTTCCTTGGGGCGTTGCGCGGACCGACGGGCGGCTGGGCTGGAGGCGGCGGCATCGTCTGATGACGGAATCCTGGCGATACCTAACGTGGGCGCGGAGGGGAGGATGTGACGGCGGGTACCAGTGACGTAGTTAATCGCTTCTGGCTGATGCTGCGGTAGTTCAGAGCCTCATAGTGATTGTTTGATCTCCTCCTGCACGATTTCGGCAATCGAAGCCACTTGAGGCTGCGATGAAGGAAACTTCTGAAGCTCCTCGCGCACGACCATTATGATTATCTCGCGCAGTGATTTAACTTTGGCGTAGTTTGTCGTGCGCGTGCGGCGGTTGCATTGCCGATTCCGCATTTCGAGTGTTTTCTCGCTGTTTTGTGGCCTCACAAAGAAACTTCTCGAACGTCTCCGGTGGGTTCCGTATCAGTCCGGTGAAAAGTATTCTTTCACACCACGCACACGTAGGAAAACACTCTTCTCAGGCATATCCGCGTCGGCGTGGCGGAAATGACGGGTTATTTCTTCCGTACAGATGGCGACGTTCTCGTTATAGGTAGCTGCAGTTGGGCTTCCAGTAGAACATTGGCCCTTTCTTTTCGAACAACGCTCGTGAAGGTGCTCAGGAAGTTACTGCGGAAGTGGTCCCATGCTGTCAGGTTGGACTCCAGGTGCTCGAACCATGCCTCCGGGGTGTCCTGCAAACAGAAGTACACATGACGCAGCTTGTCCTCACAGTTCTATCTGTTGAAGGTTGAAACCTTTTTGAATGTCTCGAGCCAGGTTTCTGCGTCGTGAAATGAAGTTCCGCGCTATCGTCGGGTGAAACACGATGCCCTATTAATACGGCGAAACGAACTCGGATTAATTCTGAAGAGCTTGGATTTGCCGCAAAGCAGCCGGTATACATTATAATGAGCACTTATGCCCGCAGCTGAAGAAATTGCTTGGATTGACAATTACAAGGAAACGGGAACTAAACTGGCGCTTCGCATAGCAAGGCGTACAGTAGAAAAACAGACACTTGTGCCATCCAAATAAGCAGTGAAGCAGATCTGGACAAGATGCGCGAAGCTAGCGTCGCTTCGTAAAGCAGTGACCACCTCATCAGTCTTTTTCGTTTACTGTTATTCTTTTTTGACATGTCGTCACCATAAGATATCGCGTATCAAAACGATGGTGGACACTTGGCATTTTTGCACTGCAATGCGCGGTCGCTCGAAATAAGTACGACGAGCTTACTACATTTCTAGAGGAATTTTCCTTCCAGTTTGACGTCATTATGGTTACGGAAACCTGGTACATATGTGACGATGAAGTGCTCAGATTACCAGGCTACAATAGTTTCTACATGAATAGATGTTCCCGACGAGGGGGTGGTGTATTACAATTGATTTCAGATAAGCTTTCTTGTAGTTTGCTCTCTGATTTTACAATAATTGTACCAGATTATCAAGCTTTAGCTCTAATCCAAGATAGGCTTGTTTATGTTGTTCTTAATCGCCCACCTGATGGGTCTGTTGAGAAGTTTTACGTTTTCTTAGAAAAACTGCTAACTTTTGTAGGTACAAATCTGTTGCATGTCATAATGGGTAGCGACTGTAACATCAACCTTTTACGAAGTAATGCAACGTCACGTTATTTCCAGCTATTGCTTCATTCTTTTGCATGCACAGTTACCTTAAATGAACCGACCCGTGTTACCATTCATTCTGAAAGCGTTCTCGACATATTTATAAGAAATAAAAAAGCGACTGCATGAAATCAGGTTCCATTATATCGGGTATGAGCGATCACATCCCAATATATATGATTTATAAGAAAAATGAGGCTTCTCGATGCCTAAAAGCTTGTCGCTCCGAGTCCTACTAAATACAGCAAATCAATTCAAATTCTTTGGAACAATTTAGACGTGAAACTACAAGGCTGTGAGAACTTCAAACAAATTTAGAAAGTCATGGTTAACAAAGCAATGCTATGAGATGATTCGTAAAAACAATGCTTTATATTTCAGGTTTATCAAAAGTAGAGACAGCAATGATTTGTGAGAGTTTAAGAAATTTAGAAACTTTTTAAATAAAACCTTACGTAATAAAAAGAATGCTTATCTTTTAAATTTATTTGAAAGAGCAAGCAGTCGTAGTGATACTCTATGGAAGGAAATTAATCGTCTACTATATTCGGGCACTAGGCACATGAAGGAATTAGAGCTCGTAATCCTTAACGAAATACTGACGGGTGAAGATCTAGCAAATAGTTTTAACAAATATTTCACTACTCTGGTCTCAAGTAGCACAGCTGCAGAAAAGCGCTCTATGTTGCAGTTTATGGGCCTTAAGAACAGCAAAGCGAGCGATATTGATGAGCTTCAAATTAGGCCAATTAAATACGTACTTGACCTCTTTGTACCTGCACTTACCTTTGTATTTAACTTGTGTCTGTCCACAGGAGTTTTCCCTGAGAAAATGCAGCACGCTAAAGTTAGCGTGTTGCACAAGTCAGGAAATAAGAATGATTTTTCAAACTACCGACCAATCGCAATATTGCCAGTTATTTCAAAAGGGTTGGAAAAAGTTTGCAGTAAGCGAATCCTACCCTTCTGTGACAAGCATTCTTTGCTCACGGCTGAACAATTTAGCTTTCGACAAAGGTTATCTATTGAACATGCCTTATTAGCACAAAAATAAATAATTTTAAATGGGTTTGAGGAAAAAATGCTGATATTGGGTTTATATATTGATTTTTCAAAGGCGTTTGATAGAATACATCATGAAACTCTGTTTACTAAATCAGAGCACAATGGTATCCGTGGTGTGGTCCTAAATCTAATAAAATCTTACTTACATCACAGACAACAGCATTGTAAACATCAAAGACAAAAGTTTCTCGTTATTATAAACAAGTACTGGCGTTCCACAGCGCAGTATGTTAGGCCCCGTGTTATTCAACGTCTACGTAAACGATAGAGTACGAGTTAGTCAGAGTGCCCAATTTTCAGTTTACGCCGACGATACTAGCTTGTTCTTTCAATCCGACGATATATATCATCTCGAGGTATTAGTTCAAGACACGTTTAAAAGTATTCCACATCTAAGTTATTGGAGTAGGGTGAATTCTCTCGTTATCAATGCTGCAAAAACGAAGGTTGTCCTATTCAAAGCAACTCGTAAACAAGTTATTGAAGTACGGCGAATTCTCTGGTTATCAATGCTGCAAAAACGAAGGCTGTCCTATTCATACCAACTCGTAAACAAATTTTTCATTGCTTAGACCTCGGTGATCAAAAGATCGAGATAGCAAAAGATGTTAAAATATTGTAGGTTACTTTCAGTGAAGACTTAAACTGGGATTCCCTTATGCATGATGTTGCCAAGAAAGTTGCCAAGGCATGTGGTGTACTTTGAAAATTTCGACATATAGTCTCATCCAAAATCAAGTTACTCATTTATAATGCCATTTTCTAATCACATAGGAATTACTTTAGCCATGTCTGGGGAAACACCACGCAAAATAATAAAATAAAATTGCTCACGCTACAAAAAAAGGCAATCCGACATATTGCAGGTGTCCACACGATGCTCATACATCTAAGTTATTCAAAACATTTAACGTGCTTCAAATAGAACAGCTGTACAATTTTAATCTTTTTGTTAAATACAGGCATGGTCTGAAAAATAAAAACAATTACTTTCTCAAATTATGCCAACTACGAAAATCACCTGATACACCTTATGACAGAGACACATGGTATATACCTTTTTCACGAACTAGGATACGGTTTTAAAGGTCTACAGTACGTGTCATGTGCAAATTTTTAAAATTTCTTAAACAGCAAGGGTATTAACGCTGATAGTGACAAGGAAAGTGTGGAAAGAATATTTAATTAGAAACGCCATGTAGTACCGCTGAATGCACTCATTATTACAGTGAAACTCCTCCCTTTTTGTGTATGTGGTTTGTGTGTACGTTTTTTGGCATTTTTAAATATTTGCATATTTTTATATATGCTGGTATTTTTCTTTCACTCTTTTGACTTCTTATTTTTACACTGTTATTTCTTTTGTTTTGTATGTACATGTGTATTATTTCACTCTACGGATGCCTACTTTTGTTTACTTTTTTATGATTATTTCTTACATGAACATGTATTGTTACCTCGCACTGTTTGCTGCCAAAACTGCTTAAAATATTAGGGTCAAGAATCCCGTCAAGCTGCTATTTCAACAGTTTTTAATTCCTGTCCTTGCGTCTTTTTCACTGTTTCATTGTATTTGTTTTTCGTGTAACCATTGTCATTGAATGAATATTGCATCATTGTATTTTTAACATATCGTGTGTGAAAAAGAATGCTCAATAAATGAAATGAAATGAAAATGAAATGGAACATGGTGGTCCCCTGGATTGTTGCAGCACGATGGCTGCAGGCGATGCTCGGTCCGGCATTGTGGTAGTTGACTTAGGCACGATCTTCCTGGTTGTCCCAGGTAGACGTTCTTGCTCCGGGGCAAGTTTTGTAGCCTTCGGCTTCCCAGTGGTACGGGGCAACGCTGGTGTAGTCCTCAGGATGCGGATTTGATGGAGGCGTCCGGTAGATCAATGCAACAGCAGTTCCACTAGGTGTCATGTTGTAGTAACGGCAAAGATGCCATGTCAAAAGTGAGTTACGAAGTGACCTTTGTATTGGGCGAACCTGCTCCCAGTAAAGTAAGTAACACTGCGCACAGCGATAGCCGTTGGCACACTCATCGATAGTCGGAAGTCTGATATGCGGATCACTTGTTAGCGGGTAAAATGCTCGGTGGTGGCGTGGCGCTCCTGGTGAAGAAACAACCCAGATATGAAACTTTGCCATCCATAAACGGGCATGAAAGCGTGTGGTGCAAACTATTTCATGACAATACCATTTTGATAGTGGGCGTTATCTATAGAGCCCCCGAAAGCCCTGTCGAATTTTTGTATGCGCTTGACCAGCACTTAAATAGTATAAGGAATGCCAGAAGTATAATTGTTTTAACACGGGATGTTAATTTACCGGGTGTCGATTGGAATACGACAATTACGGGGCCAGTGGAAAAGCCTAGCGCTGATATAATGTTAGAGATTACACTTAAGCGTAACTTTGTTCAGGCAGTTAATGAGCCGACCAGGGAGGGGGGTATTCTGTAAGAGTCTACCTAGTGGACTGTCCACCGCGGCGCCCGCTATTGGCTCCAGCTGCACGAGCGAGAAGGAGACTGGCTGGCTCCTCGTTCGTGCTGCTGGAGCCAATCGTTGCAGCCGCGCTGGACAGTTCACCTTCGCGGCGCAAATGAACAGGTGGACTCTTACAGAATACCCCCAGGACACAGCGGCAAAACCATTCTACGCTGGATTTGTTATTTTTGACTAACGGAACATTTAATTTTAATGTCGACATAGAGGATGGCAGATCAGATCATAAAGCAGTTATAGCAATTTTAAGTATAGGTAACATGCAATAAGAAAAAGAAAACCCTCTGTATATGTGTATATTTTAATCGGGCGGATGACACGTCGGTTACTGACTACTTAGATCATGCTCTTGATAATATGCCGGTCGATAATGACATAAACAGGGTTTGGAGATACTTTGTATCAGTTGTCCACGCCTGTTTAAAAAAAAGTATGAGCCCAAGAAAATCAAGCGCATAAGAAAGCCCAGTCCATGCGTAACTAGAGACATTATTCATTTGAAGCGGCGACTGAATCATACGCGTAGAAGGACGCCAAGGCGAAGTGCAGAAATAGCCAGTCTCAGTACGCAAATTAAAAAAGAATGAAAAGATGCGAAGGCGGCATTTTTTTCAACAACACTGGTGGATTACTTGCAAAACTCGCCTCAAAAATTCTGGAATTACTTATCTGGTTCTACGTGCAACATTAATGAAATTAAGGTAGACAGAAATGTCTGCAGTAAACCAGCTTTGATCGCAAAGGCATTTAACAGTATATTTAAGTCTGTATTTACACCTGGCAGTAATAGGCACCCCATAAATGCGAGCGATGGTTTGTGGCTCTGTGAAGATACAAATGATATTGTAATTTCTAGACAAGGCATTGTAGCATTGTTGTTAAAACTGGATACCAAAAAATCTTGTGGCCCCGATGAAATACCGAATGAGGTTTGGAGGCGTTATTGGGAATGAATATCACATTTCTGGTCTAGAATTTTTGCAATGTCATTACGTATCGGAGCTGCGCCGGAAGATTGGCTCCTTGCACGAATAGTGCCTATTTTTAAAGCGGGCAATATGTTATTGGCGGAAAACTATCGGCCAATTCCCATTACATGCACCGCGTGTAAAATGTTAGAACTCATAATATCAAACATCTGGTTGAACATATAGAAAACAACTTATTCTACAGAAAGCAGCATGGCTTTCGCCAACGTTTGTCAACAGTGACGCAGCTTTTTGAGGTGTATCATGCTTTCGGCGTCGCAATTAACAAGGAACAAATTAATGTTATAGCTATTGCTTTTTCGAAGGCTTTTGATCAGGTGTGTCACACAAAACTTATTGAGAAATAGTATAAAGCTGGAGTTAATAAACAAATTGTGAAATGGATTCATGCGTACGTTATAAATAGAAAGCAATATGTTCAAATAGCAGGCGAACGATCATCCTCCTTACCTGTTTTATCTGGTGTGCCACAAGATTCGGTTTTAGGACCATCTTTGTTTTTATTATATGTAAATGACATTGCTAATGACTTGCATCATAACATTGAACTGCGTCTATTTGCGGATGATTGCCTTATTTACTGTCGCGTTAAGAATGTCCGGGATCAAGTGTTGTTGAACGAATGCCTGCAAAGAATTTATGACTGGTGCGTTACGTGGGACATGAAAATTAATTTCGATAAATCAGCTTACATGGCTGTATCTAAGAAGAATACCCGATTGCTTTTTTTTTTACTTACGGAATAAATAGTAGCCCATTTAAACGTATTAGTAACCTTAAGTCTCTCGGGGTCCCAATTGCGCACAATTTGAATTGGAACGAACAAATTCAAAACATTTGTGGTTCTGCTCAACGCAAACTCGATCTATTAAGGCGAAAGTTGAAAGATACTACACCCAAAGTAAAGCTCACGACGTACAGACGATTGTACGGTGCACACTGGGATACCCATGTATAGTCTGGGATCTGCGCCAAGTGGGCTTGATAAACAAACTGGAACGGATTTAAAGCCTAGCCGCACGGTTTATCTTTAATGCTAACCAACGAACGCAGCCTGTAACTGCGTTATTATCCCGTGCCGGTTTCCCCGAACTTGCAACGCGCAGAAAAATAGCCAGGTTGAAATTTTCGTACCAACTGTATAACAATAAATTCAATTTCGACTCCAGACTATACTTGCCTCCCCCTGGACGAGTGTCCCCACATACAGGTCACCCTCATGCATGTAATGCCCTATGTGCCAGGCGTTGAAGCCTTCAAATTTTCCTTTCTTGTGAAAACTATAGTTGATTAGAACAGCCTTGATGGAGATGTATTAATTGAAACTCACACAACTGAATCATTTGAGCGTAAACTGTCATTATGTGTTTGCTGAATGCATTTTTTGTTTATTGCGGAAATGACGTTACGTGTTTGTTGAAAATTCTTTTTTCCCACCCCTGTAACAGCCCGCAAGGGCTAACAGTATTGGACATAAACAAATAAATAAAATACTATCCCCTGAAAAATGAAAAGTAAGCACACGTGTCCGCATATAAGCCCGCTTCCTGGTACTTTCAATTGGTGCATATTGCATTCGGCATTCGCATATCCACAAATAATGGAATTTCTTGAGGAAAACTCTGTACTCTCTAGCTTTCAACGCAATTTTAGAAGAAATGTTTCTACAGTGACACAACTGGTCACGATAGTTCATTTATTTGCAGCATGCTTTGATAATAATGGACAAATTTGAGCCATATTTTTAGACGTTAGAAAATTTATTCATGAAAAATTAATAAGCTCATAAATATTAATTTTCCTGACATTTTAGTATCCTGTGTTTCTGACTACTTACATAATCGTAGGCAGTTCGTTTCAATTGATGGTTATAATTCCTGCTGTCTTCCTGTGAGATCAGGTGTGCCTCAAAGTAGTGTTCTAAGACCCTTGCTGTTTCTTGTATATATAAATGACACATCTCTGTAGTTACTCCAGGAATTCAAATTAGGTTATTTGCTGATGATGTAGTTTTATTTCGTGAAATCAGATGTGTATGATCAGGTTGAGTGGAATTCTAATCTTGCTAATGTATCCAAGTGGTTCGCAGATTTTGGCGTGACTTTCATTACCGATAAAACTTTATCTTTGTGTAACGCTTAGGAAAAGTCCACTTAAATATACTTATAACCTGACGTCTTCTCCTTTGAAGCAGGTTAAGAGTTACAAGTACCTAGGAGTGACAATCACTAGTAACTTCTCAGGAATAAGCACATTTGCTTATCGGCTTTCCGCAAACTTTGTTACCAAAAACATAAACTTCGAAATTCTCCTCCTAACGTTAAACTTCCTAGCTATTTCACATTCATACGACCTAAACTTAAATATTGTTCTATTATTTGGGATCCTTAGACTTAACTTAAACTTAACATTAAAAAGTTAGAAAGGATTCAGCAAAAAGCTGTCAGGTATATCTATTCTACATTTAAGTACACTGAGTCTCCTTCTGAACTCATGAAAGCTAACATTGAACTACTGAATCAAGAAGGAAAAAATGGCATCTGAACTTTTTGAGCTTACTTCTTAACGGTAAAATGGCTATTGATTCCACACAGTTTCTGCCCGCAGGTTCGTCTGCGCAAGCAGGCGTTTGGTGGGTTGCGACACCACGGACCCGAGCCCACGGGGGTAGGACCCTCCCACGTGTAGCCGTGCGTGGCTTAGCCGTGTCTGGGGAAAGGGGGATCCTGGAGGTTGAGCCGATGCTGTGTGCTCGGACCTTTAAGGCCCCCCGGCGGAGGCAGCACACCTCTTCGGCCCCTGCTTCACATAGACGGCACCTCCAGACTGACCCACCTGGAGGAAACCGGCAGTCGCCTTTTCCTGTCCCCCTCTTCAATCTTTTATCTTTCTCTCTCACTTTTCCATCTTTCCTGTCTTCTAGTCACTTCTCACTGCTGAATTTCTGGGTGGCAAGGGTTAACCTGGTGTAGCTATCCAACCTTGGGTATTTTATATTAGGTTATAGCGGCGATGCATGGCTGGCGTCTACAGGTATTCCAACCTTGTAGCGTCCCCTTGTTGGGCTCGGTGGTGGGTGGCTACCATCGCCGCCGAATTTTCCAGTTTTATATGGCAAACCCTTTTCCCCCACTGCCTGATCGCTCCCGGAAAAGGGGGCGCACCGACGAAACGTTCAACTTCCGCATGAAACCAATAGAAACATTTCCCAAGTACCATGTGATACATAGCCAAAATGAAACAGACTGTCCGTATGATATCCCTATTTGTGGTCGCAAAATCTTACAGAAGCAATTGGCGCAGGTTACAAAGTAACTAAGATGGGAAGTGGAGACCTTCTTCTAGAAGTCCGTGACAATCTCCAGTACAACAAGCTGTCAAAACTCGTGGAGTTTGGGGACATTCCTGTCTCCGTGGGCCCACACAGATCAATGAACACTGTGCGCTGGCGTCATCTCTGATGACGACCTGCTTGAACTTAGTGAGAGTGAGTTGTTGGAAGGATGGCAAGAACAAAACGTGGTAAAAGTCCAAAGAATCAAGATAAGGCGCGACAATAAGGAAATCCCAACCAAATATGTTATCATTACCTTTGGTACAAGCAACCTCCCTGAGACGATTGAAACCGGCTACTGTAAACTGCGTGTACGACCGTACATATCAAATACGCGCCGATGCTTCAAGTGTCAGCGTTTTGGGCATGGGTCGCAAAGTTGCTCAGGGCGATCTACCTATGCAAAATGTACATCCAAAGACCATTCCTCAGAAGTGTGCACTTCCACAAACCACTGTGCCAATTGTGACTGAGACCACCTCGCCTACTCACGAACATGGCCGACATGGAAGAAAGAAAAAGACATAATAGAACTCAAAGTGAAACTAAACATTTCCTTTCCAGAAGCGCGCAAGCGTTTTTCTGCTTTATCAGTCTAATCCGTCCTACTCTGATGCGGCGCGCCGTGGGGCTGCACCACATCTTTCGGCGGCCGCCCGAGCCACACGGAGTGTGACAGGGGTCACGCCATCAGCCCCCCTGGCAGGAGCAGCAAGCGCTGCTCCGCCCCCAGCCAAGAAGGGCCAGCAGACTTCCGGGCCTGCAGGTCCCAGGGCCACTGCTCGTGCAGACAGGCCCGAAAAACCCCCGAGTGTGCTCGCCGAGCGGGCGGCATCCAGCGCCTCTGAAGAGGCGATAGAAGCAACCAACACTCCTCCGGTGTCTCAAACGCTGAAGGAACGGCGTATCTCCACAGAGCCCGCCGGGAAAAAAAGAAAAATCACGTATCACGGGGCCTGGAAAGGCCTCGTGAGCCTATTCGGTCTAGCTCTTGACACACAGCAATATACGCTTCCAGTAGGGCTACACAAATACATTGGAACGTTAGAGGTCTACGCCACAATCTGGACGACATAAAGGAACTCCTACACAAGTTCAATCCACGGGTTCTCTGTGTGCAAGAGACAAACCTCAATTCTACACACACAAACTTTCTGCTGCAATATGCCATTTACCGCAAAGACCGAAACGACGCTCTCGCCTCATCTGGCGGTGTCGTCATAATAGTCGATAAGGGTGTACCCTGCCAGCATTTAGAGCTGCAAACGCCTCTTGAGGCAGTTGCAGTCAGAGCAGTGCTTTTTGGTAAGCTGCTGACAATTACTTCTTTATACATTCCGCCAAGCTATCAACTCTCCAGAACAGAATTTGAAAGCTTTATTGCACAACTTCCGGAACCATACATTGTCGTTGGAGACCTAAATGCACATAATACGTTGTGGGGCGACTCTCGATGTGATGCCAGAGGGCGCCTGATAGAAAATTTCCTGTTATCTACAGGTGCATGTTTGCTAAATAAGAAACAACCAACCTTTTACAGCGTCGCAAACAAGACATTTTCATGCATAGATTTAAGCATTGCGTCAAGCACAGTCGTGCTCTACTTGGAATGGAAGGTGATTAGCAATCCATACGGGAGTGACCATTTTCCAACTATCTTAAGATTAACAAAACAAGACGAATGCTCACCAGATGTGCCCCAGTGGAAAGTCGACTCAGCGGACTGGCAGCGATACCGAGACCTTACACATTTGACCTGGGATAACATTCGTATGCTAAGTATTGACGATGCAGTGGCATATTTAACAGCATTTATTGTGGATGCAGCGTCAATATGTATCCCGCAAACAAATGGATCGCCTTCTAAACGACGTGTTCCCTGGTGGAACGATGAATGTAGGGAAGCGCGAAAGAAACAAAATAAGGCTTGGAATAACCTCCGTGACTCGCCGACTACAGAACACCTTATCAACTTCAAGAAAATAAAGTCGGAAGGTAGAAGAACGCGCCGCCGTGCCAAAAGGGAAAGCTGGCAGAAATACATCTCCAGCATTAATTCTTATACAGACGAAAGGAAATTCTGGAACAGGGTTAAGAAAATAAAAGGCCGCGAAACTCATCCTCTACCTTTAGTAAACACACAAGGAGATACACTTGAGGACCAGGCTGATTGTCTAGGAGCACATTTCGAGCACATTTCCAGTACATCCCATTACACAGATACATTTCTAAGATACCAGCGACAAGCAGAGTGACAACCTCTGGGTCGGAAAGGCACAGCCAATGAAGCATACAATCGTCCATTTAGCATGGCAGAGTTTCAGGCTTCACTCAACTGTTGTAACAAGTCTGCTCCAGGAAGTGACAGAATACTTTACGAAATGATAAACACTTACACCCTGAAGCCCACAGAACACTACTGTCACTCTTTAACTCCATGTTATCTGCCGGCTACATTCCGTCCGCCTGGAAAGAAGCAATCGTAATTCCTATTCTCAAAGAAGGCAAGGACCCTTCCTCGGTCAGTAACTATAGGCCAATAGCTCTGACAAGTTGTATATGCAAACTCTATGAAAAAATGATTAACCGGCGCCTCGTCCATTTTCTTGAAAGCAACAAAATACTCGATCCCTTACAATGCGGTTTCAGGGAACGTAAATCGACAATAGATCACCTCGTCCGCATCGAGACCGATATCCGTGATGCCTTTGTACACAAACAGTTTTTCCTATCAGTATTTTTAGACATGGAGAAGGCATACGACATAACTTGGCGCTTTGGAATTCTCCGTGACCTGGCTGGAACGGGAGTCCGAGGCAATTTGTTAAATGTGATTCAGAGCTCTGATCGCACGTTCCGTGTTAGAGTTGGCAACGTTCTGTCTCGACAATTCACGCAGGAGGCTGGTGTACCACAACGTGGTGTGCTGAGCTGTACTTTATTTATTGTCAAAATGAACTCGCTCTAAACTGTCATACCACGTACAATGTTTTATTCTGTATATGTGGAAGACATCCACATGGGTTTCAAATCATGTAATCTTAGTACCTGCGAGCGACAAGTACAGCTTGCCTTAAATAAATTGTCTAAATGGGCGGACGAGAATGGTTTCAAGCTAAACCCGCAAAAAAGTACATGCGTACTCTTCTCCAACAAGAGAGGTGTACTACCAGATCCCGCTATAGATCTTCATGGGGAACGTCTATCTGTAAGCTCCGAGCATAAATTCTTAGGTATCATCTTAGACAATAAACTAACCTTTATTTCCCATCTGAAGTACCTTAAAGCGAAGTGCCTCAAGACTATGAACCTGTTGAAGCTGTTGTCACGCACATCCTGGGGAGCCGACAGGAGATGCCTCCTAAGCTTGTATAAAAGTCTAATACGATCACGCCTTGACTACGGAGCCATAGTCTATAATTCTGCTACAGCTAGTGCTTAGGAAATGTTAGATACTATCCACCACTTGGGTATCCGCCTTGCTACAGGCGCCTTCAGGACAAGTCCTGTACAGAGCCTGTACGTTTAATGTAATGAATGGTCTCTACACTTCCAAAGGACATATTTAAGCTTCTCCTACGCCTTGAAGGTGAAATCAGATGTAGATCATCCGTGCCATTCAATTGCTCGCGATTTGTCCACGACCAGGCTGTTCCATAACCGCCCAGCCGCTAGGCCTCCTCTGTCCCTCCGGGCGAAAGCACTCTCCGAAGAAACAGACGTCCCTCTTCTAGAGAATGTCCTAATGGCTCCTACTCGGCTTCCACCGCCTTGGGAGTGGCAGACTATCGTATGTGACATCTCTTTCATAGAAATTTCAAAACAAGCACCTGAGGCACATATACATTCACATTTCCTTGAGCTTCAGGAGAAATATTCCTGTGCTGAGTTTTATACAGAAACTTCAAAGTCTCCTGCCGGTGTTGCTTACGCAGCTGTAGGACCATCGCATTTACTATCCGGTACACTTAACCGACATACCAGTATTTTTACGGCTGAAGCATACGCGATCCTCTCTGCAGTAAAACACATAACTGAAACGATTCTCTAGGGCTGTTGTGTTCACGGACTCCTTGAGTGTAGTCCGAGCCCTAATGAGTTTAAGAAAACAAAAAAAAAACACTGTCTTTAACGAACTCTATGCATTGCTATGCTCAGCTTATATGGGCAAACAAGTAATCATCCTATGCTGGGTACCTGGACACAATGGTATAAAAGGCAACGATGATGCTGACGAGAACGCCATCTCGGTAGCTTTTAGCGACACTGACATAAACATACCCATTCCGGCCACAGACATTAAACCATACTTACGGCATAAGCTGAAGAAGCACTGGCAGAAAGAGTGGGATACCCAGGTATCCAATAAACTGCACTTGATCAAACCTAAATTAGGGCACTGGATATCCGAAAAAACAGCACGATACAAATAAGTGCTCCTTTGTCGATTAAGAATAGGTCACACCTTCGGCACCCACTCTTACCTATTGACTGGAAGTGATCCTCCATCATGTCGAAGGTGTGGCGACACCCTTACAGTGCAGAGCAGTCCAGTGCAGAGAATTAGAAACTGAGCGTAAAAAGTACTTCCGTTCTGCGTATCGCCAGCAAATTCCACTTCACCCAGCATTTTTATTAGTAACGAACCGCTTTTTAACCTGGAAACAGTTTTTAGCTTTTTAGATGAAGTAAACGTCTTAGAAATAATTTGGCCGGGTCATATGTAGCAAAGCCTCGCCTTCAAGGCTGTCGCTGCAGTGACATTACTCTTTATAGAACATGCCTCTGAGCTCTTTTCTTCAAAAGCCCTGTGGAGACAGTAGTATTGTATGTCTTTATTAGATCAGTTTATCGTAGTGAAACTTTTACGCACTTTTTATTTTGTTATAAATCATTGTCATTATATTTTACGCAGTTTACAGGGACCCGTTCTTAGGCCTCTTTACAGCCACGCTACATTTACATTTGTAACTCAATTCAATCACTTCATTTATAATACATGAACAATTCATTACCATTGTCATGGCGCTCTTTGGCCATACTTGGCCCTTGCGCCATTAAACGCCACACATCAATCAATCAATCACACAGTTTCTTTCCCCAATGCCTACAAGACGAACGCGACATTACCAAGAAACTTTCTAACTCCTTGCTTTGCAAGAACTCATACTTATAGGCTTTCGTTTTTACCGCGTTCTGTATCCGTCTGGAATAGCCTAACAGAACCTTATGACGCACTGTATGAACAGATGATCTCGTTTTCATATGTGTTCTGTCCTCTGATGCTATCACTTACTTTGCTTTTTTTATTGTATTGCCCGTCCTGCTTGGACCAGGTTGTTCTGCTCTATCTAATAAATAAATAAAAATTGTCCATCGAAACATCGACCGACCCAACCGCAGCCTGCAGCAGTAACCGTGGAAAGAAAACGTTGCCTAAACAACGATCCCACAGGTGATAAAAGGGGCCGTAGACATTTTATGCAAAGATAATAAGCAGTGCTGTGGTTTTTATTGCTCAATACAGGCCGGCACTGCACTCGTTATAACCAGATGCTTTGTGATGGCTGCCGAAGAAAGCCGCCGAAGTTAGGCTTTTGATGCCTGAGTGGCAGCAATATTTATTTCCTTTTGCCCTTTCTGAGCAAACTCAATGAACAATTGCTCCAGGGTGTTATCTGAAACGAGGACATGCTCGAAAGCGATGTCCTTCTCCAACAATTCGATTTTTTTAAAAATTGTGCTCCATGGAAGCTTTGCCTCGATGCAGATTTCGAGGAATTGCTGCGAAGAAAAAAAGAATAACGAGAAGTTAGAAATTGGTCAGATAGAAGCGGTAACGATATTGCAAATAATTTCGTAGTTCAAGAACAAGAGCACTGGGCCGTATTCACAAAACCAATGTTACACTGGGACTGTCCGTAAAAGCAAGTGCCACCAATCGTGATGTTGGACGTAAGATTAGCAAAAGTTACCGCCCAACGGCAAACAGCTTTGTCAATTTGGCTTCAGAATCTCAGCTTTCATCTCTCAGGCTTGCGCGAAAGTTGATGGGATAAACTAGAACTAAAAGCGTGACCCAGACCTAGTGTAATTAAGTAATAGTAACTGGTTATAATTATTTAATATATATATATATATATATATATATATATATATATATATATATATATAAGAAAATTAAGGACATTTTCGCTAACCGTACCGTAACTGTATAGATTAACCGGCCTTTATATGGTGACATAGTGTCCCAATCGGGGCAGTCTAAGTGCGCATGCTACAGTTCAGGATCGGTGCTGACGACTCTCCCACTAAAATGAAGTCGAAAGCGACTTCATGCCTACTGACGCTGAGCACGGCAGCATGCCTCGCGCAACATAGCGCCAAACACTCCAAGCACCCCAAAATACAAACGCCCCGACATACCAAACTCCCGCCCCGTGCAACCAAACATTTCCCCAGCCTCACGCTCTTTTTGACGCAGAATAAATCATTTTATTCTGAATTGACCTACTGCAAGACGCAACGCAATGTGGTATAGATGAACTATAAGCAAAAGAAGTCTCCTGTTCGATGGAAAGTCAACCTCAAATGTTGACGACTACAGGATCTCGGAAAACGTTGAATTTTAGACTAGTTTGCAAAAGTAGCCAGTCAAACCATAAAACGCCATGTTGTTTCTATACAGGGTGTTTTTTCTATCTGCACCAAATTTTTAAAACTTACCTGTGGCACTTAGCACAATTCTAACCCTTTATCTACATTACTCCATGAGGTGGTTATTACTTCTACGAAAAATAAAACTGCCTTATCGGATAATTACCATACTTTCACTAATTACCTTTTTTATTAATTGCTTTACTGCACGTATTTCAATTTACGAATAATAGCCCGTGAGTTCGCAAGGCATATCCCCTCGGGAAATTTTCCGGGCTACATCAGTTTCAAGATATATTTTCAATGTGTCCGACGACATGCAGTGGAGTTACAGCTACTTTTGTGCTTCAATGCGTAAAACAGCGTTTTCCTAAATAGTAAGTGCAACAGCAGTGCACTGTTACCGCAACTTTGACAGTGCAGTTTATGGTGCAATCCTCAGAAATCACTCCAATGTCACTAGCTACAATTCATAGATTGAAATATGCTCTAAATAAAATATATATACTTCTGTGATGTTTTTGTCACCGATCTCGGGGGCATGCCGGTGGTAAAAGAGATGGAGAGGGAATACGCATGTCGACACAGCAAACAGATTTTAATCGCACGCAAACTCAAGACTCAAACTAAAAAAATGATCAAGCACACTAAAACACACTGTGGGAGCAATACTAACAAATATACGAACTAAAGCTTAATATACTATGTTCGGATTTACGCCTACACTTCTCTGTGGCGCCTAATCCTCCAAAGTCAGGCAACCCTGTCCTATCGCTGAGACGCACGCCTGAAACGCTACGAAGAAGAGTCACCTTGCTGCACCCGTCGTTGCACTTGTGTTCCGGCTTGTCGGCTCTTTTTCCCAAGCAGTTGGTGCTCTCGTTGATGATGTAATCGCCTTGTCGTCGTCGCGTCGTCTCTTTTATCGGTGGTGAGCTCGTCGGTACTTCGTCGGTGATGAGCTCGTCAGTAATTCTTCAGCGATGGCGCTCGGCGTTGCTTAGGTCCACCTGGATAGGCCTAGCGTCGGGATGCGTCGCAACTTCTTCATGAGTGCCGACGTGACGTCCCGAAGAGAATCGAACGTGCCGGTCTGCCACGGAAAAGGGATCCTCTCTGGGGTGCCCGGTCCTGCCGTGAGAGGCGGCAGCCAGTCCAGGAGCCTCGCTCGAACTTGCCGAGGTCGACGGCCACACCTTGGACGGCCAACGTCACCGACTCAACCAGACCCCTAAGCCTCCCGTCGCCAGAGCGTAGCTAGCGATGCGACCTTCCTGGCCCGGAGCCACGTCGATAATCAACGCACAGCGCCGTTCACCCCTGGATTACGCCTCGGCTCACGCGCCTCGAGAGCTTGTGCCGTTCCGAACACCGTGCTTCACGTGCTCCTCTTCTTTTTCGCGGCCTCTTACATATAGGCGGCCTCTTACATATGACATGGGTCCCCTTTTAGTTTTTTCGCAAAAAACTGCCTTCTATCCGTCTTCTTTTTTGGTGGTGGACTTGACTCTTGTGACTTGGGTGCTTCTCTGTGCTTCATCGTCGCTTACCATTTATCACCACACTTCACTGCACTGTCGCACACATTTCACCATTTGCCCTGTTCACAGCACTCACGAGTTCATTGTTCGCACCACTTCACATATGTACACTTGTTTTGTCCGCGTTATGTTCTCAATGCTTGGTCAGTCCATCGCCCTACTCATGTAATCTGCCCCCACGTTCTGTCGTCCCTTAATGTACTCTATGTGGAAAGTAAGGCTCCCTTTCATTATATCTGTTATACGTCGGCTTAGCTTTATATACGCGGGCTCCTCTGTTAAACACTGCATCTCGCTCCGCCCAACTTCTATTCGCTCGGGTAGGTCTGAAAATCCTTCCTCGACCTTGTTTGTCTGCCTGGGGCCTTCCCACTGCTTGTATCTTATCTCGTGTATCCTCCTTGGTCTCGACTCGTCCCGTTCCCAATTTGGGCCCCACAAATTCCCTGGTCTTGTAGCCTATCTCACATTTGGTTGGCTCTATCGTCAACCCCGCGTCTTTGTCTTCGGAAATCACCAAACACCAGTCTTCTCCTGGTTTTTTCCCCTTAGCCGTCGTCTTTTGGCATACATCACATGATTTCACATATCGTTTCACATCGCTCTGCACCCCAATCCAAAAGAACTCTTCTGTTATCCTTTCTAGCGTATTTTTCATTCCCTGGTGACCTGCCATTACACTATCGTGTCCTATCTTTAGCACTATATCCCTCAGCTCCTTCGGCACCATCAACTGTAATACTTCCCTACCTGAACTGAATATACATTTCCGGTACAATAAATTATTCTTCTTTATAAACTCTGCTACTGTCCGACTCTTTTTCCTTTGCACCTGTTCCCCTATCTTCTGTTCACACTTTCTCATCGACTCATCCTTGTTCTGCAATTCTCTAAATTCTGCTACAGTTATATTTAACCCCTTCACGGCCGTAACCCGCAATGCTGCCAAAGGTTTGGTACCCTTACTACTTGCTCGTGTTTGTACTGCAGCTGCTGCGTCTGTGTCTTCCATCTCCTCCTTTTGCGCTTCTGAGCGTTCCTTCTCTTCCACGTCCTTCTCGGTCCTCTTCCAACTTAGGTCGGGGTCATCTGCCTTCCTCACTCCCGGTACATTTCCCACAATCAAATCATAGAGGGGATCGTCCACACATCTAGCTGTGACTAGTCCTGTATAAAAGGTTGTCGATATTTGGATCTGTGCCTCTGGGAGATACTTGACGGACTTGTCTACCAAGATTACTGGTTTAAAGTATCCGGTCATGCTTTCATGTGGCACTAAACGTTTCCTCACTAAAATTGTATTTGCTCCTGTGTCTCTCAACACTGTAACCTTGTGCCCTTCTACCTCGCCTTCCACTACTGGCATGTTCTGCTCTCTCTGTTAATCTTCTCTTGAGCTCACAATGCATGCAGTCTTATCCATGAATCTGGTCCTGCATTCGTCTGCTCTGTGACCTTTCTTTTGGCACAACTGACAAACTACCGGTGCTTCGTGACGATTACCTCTCACTCGACAGTTCATCGCTACATGGCCCAACCGGTTACATAGGAAACACCTCTGCGTTCCCCTTGGTCTGTTCATTTGTCCTTGATTCCTCACCTCTTCTACCGCTGCTGCGCGCGTATCTTTATCACTCTTTCCCAGATTCTTCAATCCTTGTGCCTCTACGAACTGTTCTGCTTGTTAGGCCATCTGCTTTACCTTTGTAGCTTTCTTTCTTTGAGGAATATTGCCAAGCTGCTACTACACCTGGCCAGAAATTGTTCACCTACGACTTTGTCACGAACTGCTTCATATGTTTTGTCAGTCTTCGACAACTCCATCCACCTCTCAAAGTAATTATTTAGTCGACATACGAACTGTTTGCCTGTCTCAGAGTCTTCAGGCTTACACGACCGAAACTTTTCCCGAAACCCTTCTGCCGTCAACCTAAATCTCTGTAATAAAGTCTTCTTCACCTTGTCGTAGTCTAGTGATTCTTCAGGTGTCATACGCCCATATACACTCAACGCTTCACGCACTAAACATAGGCTTAAGGCGTTAGCCCACTCGCTCTGCTCCCAGCCTTGCCCGACAGCTATTCTCTCAAACCGATGCAAATACGCATCCAAGTTATCTCTTCGCTCGTCAAAAGGTGCCATTAATTTTCTAGGGCAAATCCGTTTTGGTCTGGAAGACGCTGAGTCAGATGACGCCGATCCGGGTGAACTCGTGCCGTCGCGTGAACCCGCGCCCATCTCCGCTAGTCTTATCTTTAGCTCTAAAATTTCTTCTCGATTTTGTGCTGTTGTTCACGCTCCACGCGTGCTCGTTCGTGCTCCTTCTCTTTCTCTTGTCGAGTGCACTCAAAAAATGTCATTGTCTCGTCCTTTTACAGGTTTAAATCCTTTGCTATCGCCGCCAAACGTTCCCACTACATATTTGCTACTCCCGAGTATCGGTGACTGGGCTAAGATAGAATCCGGAAACGAATCCTGGCAGGCTCGCCAATTGTGATGTTTTTGTCACCGATCTCGGGGGCGTGCGGGTGGTAAAAGAGATAGAGATGGAATACGCATGTCGACACAGCAAACAGATTTTAATCGCACGCAAGCTCAAGACTCAAACTAAAAAAAAAGATCAAGCACACTAAAACACTGTGGGAGCAATACTAACAAAGATACGAACTAAAGCTTAATATACTATGTTCGGATTTACGCCTACACTTGTCTGTGGCGGCTAATCCTCCAAAGTCAGGCAACCCTGTCCTATCGCTGAGACGCACGCCTGAAACGCTACGAAGAAGAGTCACCTCGCTGCACCCGTCGTTGCACTTGTGTTCCGGCTTGTCGGCTCTTTTTCCCAAGCAGTTGGTGCTCTCGTTGATGATGTAATCGCCTTGCCGTCGTCACGTCGTCTCTTTTATCGGTGGTGAGCTCGTCGGTACTTCGTCGGTGATGAGCTCGTCAGTAATTCTTCAGCGATGGCGCTCGGCGTTGCTTAGGCCCACTTGGATAGGCCTAGCGTCGGGATGCGTCGCAACTTCTTCATGAGTGCCGACGTGGCGTCCCGAGGAGAATCGAACGTGCCGGTCTGCCGCGGAAGAGGGATCCTCTCTGGGGTGCCCGGTCCTGCCGTGAGAGGCGGCAGCCAGTCCAGGAGCCTCGCTCGAACGTGCCGAGGTCGACGGCCACACCTTGGACGGCCAACGTCAAGGACTCAGCCAGACCCCCAAGCCTCCCGTCGCCAGAGCGTAGCTGGCGATGCGACCTTCCTGGCCGGGAGCCACGTCGATAATCAACGGACAGCGCCGTTCACCCCTCGATTACGCCTCGGCTCACGCGCCTCGAGAGCTTGTGCCGTTCCGAACACCGTGCTTCACGTGCTCCTCTTCTTTTTCGCGCCACAGGCGGCCTCTTACATATGACAACTTCCAAATAAAATAGACGACATGACCTTGCTAATCGGCTCTTTCGGAGTACCGTTTACAGCAATAATATTAACTGAAACTTGGTTGACGCCCCATCGCAAGTTTCAGCCTCCTGGCTATCAATCGTTTTCCCGAAGTAGTCAGTATAAGCGTGGGGGCGGTGTCGTGCTTTTGCTCAGGGACAGTATTGTGGCCAAGCCCGTAGATGAATTCACTGATATAACCTCCGACTACGAGGTGTTAACAATGCAGAGTCATAATATTATGGTTTCCGTTGTGTAGAGACCACCATCAGGTGACGCAATCCGATTTCTTGTATTTCTTGAAAAACTTTTCAGTTATACATTAGAAGAGAAAATCAATCTAATCTTAGGCGGTGACGTCAGTATAAACATGCTTTCGTCCTCCCCGCTACAAAAGGATTTACAGTCTCTCATCACAACTTATGGTTTTTCCAACTCAACGCACGTGACTATTGAAGGCGCATGCCTATTAGATGTATTCATTTCAAACATTAATACTGATTCATTAGAGCCCGACGTGGTGTACACTGATATTAGTGACCATCTGGGTATTATATTACTAGTAAATAGAATTCACTATTCTACGAGACATGTCCTCGGCAAACATGGAAACACTTTCATTGGGCTTATGAATGCGCAACTCCAGAAGGCGTTGTGCATTATCTCGGCGATCAGTGCTTCCGAAGGTATCAATTAGCCGACGGCAAAATTCGTCCACGTTGTGAATTTTGCCTCGCGGTTTTGAAACCACGTCCTTGTGCTACCTTCAAGAGCGAAGTACGCATTGCAAAGCTTCTGGTCCGGACGCCACTGATTGACCCTAGCTACGCATTCGTACTGGTCCAGCCAGTCCTCGGCATCTTCATACGTGTCACGGCGGAAGCTTGTGGGGAGTAGATTGTATTGAACAGTCACCTCTGTTGTATTTGCAAGCGCCATTTCCTGGGCCGGTGCGGTCGCTGACAAAGTTCCTTGCAAGAGACCGAATTCCGAACACAGACCTTGCAGGTGGCGGCTTGTGCGGTGCACAGGTGTCTCGACGCGTGGATGATCTCTTGAAGGGCTGGATGCAGGGCTACTCGCAAGAGTCGTCCCAATCATTAGGCGAGGATGCGATACCCAGCACTTCCACCAGTATCACGGCTGACTGGGGACAAGAGCGAAAAGCGATATTTACCTGAGACAATTAAGAACAAGCGCTCAGTTCAAGCTTCTTCTCTAGCACCTGGCTTGCACGCTCGAGGTCGTCGTCTTCCTCGTCAGCGTGGTTGGGAAGAGACAGCGTCGCGGCAATACGAAGCGTTGTGCGGGACGAACTGCAGCAACTCGCAGCAGTGGCACCAGTGGGGCCCCAACCACCTATGACAGCACTTTTGGACGTCATCCATAGTGAAATCAGACAGGCATTGCAACCACTCGCACCACCAAGACCTGAGGTCCCTGTGCTAACATATGCGGCGGCATTGAGGGCTCCTGCACCACCATCTACAGATCTCATCATGCGTACAGTGGACCAGGCTACACATCTGTTCCCGGACACCTCTTCACATCCGCTACCCGGCTTAAGGTACCCGAGCGTACCTATGTATCGACCACCTGATCACTCAAGACAGAGCGCTACTAAGGCAAGTGTATCGCGCTCGTCGGATAACCGTCCGCTATGCTACCACTGTGGCGAAGCGGGTCACGTGTACCGCGACTGCCAGTATCGCCAACTAGGTCTCCGCGGCTTCCATCCCGGCGCGCGGTGCCCGCGTTACGGTGAGCGTCCCTGCGAAATTGAATCGTATCTGAGGGGCCAGCGTATTCCATCGACTGTTCAGCGCCGCCAATCGTCATCACCATCCCCTCGCCCGTCCGTGTCACCTAGCTTGCCCTCGTCGTCTTACACTCCCCTAAGGAACCGCTCACCGAGTCCCGACAGGGGAAACTAGGAACCGCGACTTCTGGGGGTCAACTCGCTTTCCAACGAACATTCCAAGAATCTCCTTCGACACAAGGACCCGACGACGATCGTTCCGGTTTTCTTTATTTTCCGACAATACTAAGATTATTTCTGCCGACATCGCCGTAGTTGGTGATAATCATGCTGTCACTGCCCTCGTTGACACCACTCGCACTATCCACTCGCACTATCCATGACACCACTCGCACTATCCCTCACAAAATTCCACCAATTTAAATGCCGAAGACATCCTTGCTCATCAGCGCGGAGACCGCAGAAAATACCAGCCGCCTCACCCACAACTTAGCGGGTAAGAGGCCGCTGATTGGCGTAACATACAGACCGGGGTATTCCCTCATTTAAAATTGCTAAACGCCATGTATCCCACTCGTTATAGGGCCAACTGTCCTTGGTGCGGTGACATACCTAGCCTAATACATACAACGTGGGAGTGCGCCAAGCACCCTCATAGGCCAAAAACCAGTAACACAATGGAGCAGTCACAGCTCGCCGGCTCCGTCCTGGCAAGACCAAAGTCCTTAATTAGCCACGTCAGGCAGGCGGCAGAGGCCAGTGCGGCTCTGGACTGAGAGGCTCCGACCACCCCTTCTTAAAATATTTTCCATTCAAATAAAGTTTCTATTATTATTAACCAACCATGCTTAAAATTATTTCAGTATTACCTTGCAGCGGTGCTAGAGCAGTCTTTGTGATTATCTTAACCCTACGGCTTAAACTACGACGTACCACAGGCACTTAGTACTTACTTGATTTGTATTCAATACCGTCATGCCTGGGAATTCCCTGCTGACGTTCTTTATCAGTTCCTCCCACGAGATCTTAGTGCCGTCGAGAAGCAGGAATTGGATTCGGCAACCTTTGCCAAACTTATCCTTGAGATGCTGCAATGTCCCGAGGCAGACCATCTTGCCTTGAACCATAATGCATATCCGGTCACAGGAGACCTCGCACTCTTCCATGCTGCAATTGAATGTTTAAGGAGGCTGCGTTAAAAAAAAATATCGGAGCTTTCTACATTCTGTAGATGTTCACTCAAGAGCTGTTGCTGACAACAGTTAAATAAGAGATACCGTATCCTTCTGCGTATAACCCGCCACCGCGTATTACTCGCACCCTGAATAACAACAGCCCTGAAAGAAAAGCACAGTTTCTCCCTAAAGGCGAACCATCAATTGTGATATCAAATTAGTGAACAGCTATACAAAGGAAGGATAGTGGTTTTATCGGCCGTATAAACTTGGAAATATTCCTTTACTAACTAAATTAACAAGCACGGTGTCAGCGCGCACACGCAAACATGAGCACATCACACTCGATGACCGCGGACACTCGCTGTCAAAACGCTGGCGCCAGGAAGCGGGGCAACAGCGAGTGAAGTGACCTTCGTATGTCTATCGCTTCAACGCAAACTAAGCGACGAGAACAGCGCACGCACGAAGCTATGCGCCGCCTGCATACCGCTTTCAACATAAGGCGCGCGTGGCAGTGCAAGGTACGCAGTTGGTGCCGGAGTACAACGCCACACCCACTCCTCTCCCGTCAGCGCTGTCTACCTCCCTGCGCGCGAGAGATTGATCCGCGATGGTCGGTTCTCCATGCGCGCGGTCGCGAAACGCGCACTTGCTGCCGGAGAACAACGTCCACCTCCTCCCTCCCTCCCATCCCCGCTCGGCCTTTCGCACGACGACGACAGCCCGTTTCCTGTCAGCTTCTCTCTCTTGCATGCGCCAGCTTGAGCGGGGATCGTCAGCTCCTCTCACGCGCTTTCACTTGCACGTTCAGCAAGCATACGGCGCGCGGTGACGGTGTTATCGCCCTTGGACATCATACGGAACACCACGGCGACGACGACGGCAGAAATGAGCATGAAGTATCCATATAATTACTATCGCAATAAAGAGATCGACTCTCCATCCACGCTCTGTGAAAGTGGATGCCCAGTGAAGAGCCCACGCTGTCGGATAGGTGTCCACACCGACACGCGGTCGCCTGGTGAGTACTGGACGTTCCGTCGGGTCCGGTTGTAACGGCAGGCGTCGGTATTATGCTGGGTGCGGATGCGATTCCGAGCAAGCTGGCGAGCTTCCTCTGCTTTCTCGACGAACTCTTCAGTGGTGTCATTCCTTGTGGTTCCGTGGTCTACCGGGAGCATGGCGTCTAAGGGGGTTGTAACGCGACGTCCGTAAACGAGCTCGAATGGCGTAAATTCGGTGGTCTCCTGCACAGCGGTATTGTAAGCAAACGTCACGTATGGCAAAATTTCATCCCATTTCTTGTGTTCCACATCAATGTACATATGTCGGCCAATGTTCTGTTCAGGCGCTCTGTTAAGCCGTTAGTCTGGGGATGATAGGCTGTGGTCCTTCGGTGGTCGGTGTGCGTCAGCCTGACGACTTGTTGCAACAACTCCGCTGTAAACGCTGCACCGCGGTCAGCAATGAGCACAGCGGATGCACCGTTACGAAGCATGATGTTGTGGACGAAGAAGCTGGCGACTTCAGCAGCAGTTCCCCGCGGCACAGCTTTTGTCTCCGCAAAGCAAGTTAAATAATCAGTTGCCACGATTGTCCACTTGTTTTGCAAGGAAGATATGGGGTACGGACCAAGAAGGTCCATTCCCAGTTGCTGGAACGGCGCCGGAGGCGGATCCAAAGGCTGAAGAAGGCCGGCAGGCTTGACGGGTGTGACTTTACGCCTCTGACACTCACGGCACGTTCGCACATAGCGCTGAACCGACGAAAATAGGTGTGGCCAATAGTATTTCTGCCGTATGCGCGCTAATGTCCTCGCGTAGCCTAAGTGGCCGGCACAGGGATCGTCGTGACACGCCTGTAAAACTTTCTCGCGCAGCGCCGTCGGAACGACGAGAAGGAACGTTTCTTGGGTGATCTCGAAATTTTTCTTGTACAGGACATCGTTCCGCAGGCAGTATGATAATCCTCGCGAAAGTGGGCGTGGGATAACAACGTCAGCTCCCTCGAGATATCGCATCACTGGAAGCAGTTCAGAGTCTGCACGTTGATAGTCAGCCATGCGCACCACATCGACGACACCAAGACACGGCAAATCTAGCTCCAAGTCGGAGGATGTCAAGAGAATCGGAGAACGTGACAAGCAGTCAGCGTCACTATGCTTATGGCCCGATCTGTAGACAACAGTTATGTCGTATTCCTGGAGGCGGAGGCTCTAACGAGCGAGGCAACCTGATGAGTCTCGTAGATTGGCAAGCCAGCAGAGCGAATGGTGCTCACAGATCGCTCGAAATGTCCGGCCGTATAAGTAAGGTCGGAACTTGCTGATGGCCCACACGACTGCTAAACATTCTTTTTCGGTGGTGAAATAATTAGCTTCCACTTTTGTAAGACTACGGCTCGCGTACGCAATTACACGTTCTGCGCCGTCTTTCCATTGAACCAGAATGGCCCCGAGTCCTACGTTGCTTGCGTCTGTGTGAATTTCAGTTGCCGCGGTGTAATCAAAATGCGCCAGCACTGGAGCGGATTGAAGGCGTTTGCGCAATTCGGTGAAGGCCTGCTCTTGGTTTTCCGTCCAAGCAAAGGGTACATCTTGTCGCGTCAGTCTCGTGAGATGTTCAGCAATCCTTGAGAAGCCTTAATCGAAACGATGGTAGTAAGCACAGAGGCTCCGGAACCGCTGAACAGCCTTCTTGTCTTTAGGGTGAGGAAACTCGGCAACGGCAGCGAGCTTTTCTGGGTCTGGTCGTACACCTTGGGAGCTGACCACGTGGCCTAAAACTGGAGTTCGTGGAAGCCAAAGTAACATTTTTCAGGCTTGATGGTGAGGTTTGCCTTGTGTATTGCGGTAAGGACACTTCGCAGCCGAGTGAGATGTTCATTGAACGTGCTGGAAAACAAAAGAATGTCCTATAGGTACACTAGACACGTCTGCCACTTTAGTCCGACGAGTACAGTGCCCATCATTCGTTGAAACGTAGCAGGAGCGGAACAGAGACCGAAAGGCAGGACTTTAAATTCGTATAGCCAGTCGAGAGTCACGAAGGCGGTTTTTTCACGGTCACGCTCGTCCACTTCGATTTGCCAGTGCCCTGACTTTAGGTCTAACTAAGTAAAAAATTGAGCATGACGCAGACGGTCCAAAGCGTCATCGATCCGTGGCAGGGGGTAAACGTCTGATTTGGTGACTTGGTTAAGCCATCTGTAGTCAACGCAGAAGCGGAGTGTGTTGCCTTTCTTTTTTACTAGTACGACAGGCGACGCCCACGGACTTGTCGACGGCTGGATGACGTCATCAGTTAGCATTTTTTAAACTTTACGCTTTATCGCCACCCGCTCCATAGGTGACACGCGGTAGAGATGCTGATGAACAGGCCGCTGGAAACCCAACCGGGTTTCTTCAACTGCGAGGCTTTCTTTCGAGGAACCCGGTTGGGTTTCCATTGTAGCAAATTGCTACATTTGGGTGGATGTCTCAGTTTCCCTTTAATTACTTACCTCCACCTCGCGGATTCCCGCTGAACTATTACGTCATACACTTGCCTTTGCTTCGAGTTGCCGACAAATTCGACTTCGCCCTGCCATCTGCTAGCCGCCTGGTTAGCTCAGATGGTAGAGCGGCTGCCCCGGAAAGGCGGTGGTCCCGGGTTCGAGTCCCGGACCAGGACAAACTTTTCTTCAACTGTGAGGCTTTCTTTCGAGGAAGCCGGTTGGGTTTCCATTGTAGCAAATTGCTACATTTGGGTGGATGTCTCAGTTTCCTATTAATTACTTATCTCCACCTAGCGGCTTTTCGCTGAACTATTACGTCATACGAGTGCGAACATGCACTCCAGTCCTGATGTGCACATAGCAAACAGTTACAGGTAGCTGCTTCTGCTGCATATAAGATAGATAGATAGATAGATAGATAGATAGATAGATAGATAAATAGATATCGCGGCCGCCGCGTGTAGCCGCGGCGAGCCCACTCGATGAGTGCGTTGCGACTCGCTTAGGACAACCGCATGTATGTATGTCAGGTGGTTCCAGTGGCGTGGCGAGCCGGCCTGAGTGCCAGCATCCGACTGTAACAGGTCGCCTGCTTCCCGAGTTACACACCTTTCGAGTTGTGTCGCCATCATGGTCGAAGCTCGTTATGTTAGGAATTTTTTAATGAGAATCCGCGTGCGGCTTCCATCGCTTACCTGATTGGTGCATGTGATGCCGACGTACTCGCAGAGCGAACAGAAAAATGACGTTTCATCTGACACTCGGAGATAGTGAAATTGCCGTAGAGATAAGTGCGAAAGGAGACGTGCTACTTGACACTCGGTGCAAGGGAACACAGCTGCTCGTAAATATCTAGTACACTGTGGCACAGCTAAGCGATGAGACACCCTGAACTCAACCGTAATTTGACGTCTAGCCTTCATGCTTGGCGCGTCATAGGCGCCCTAATCAGAAGTTGTGGCGTCTACTTGAACATCCAAAATGATGTTCGACCAGTGCTCCACGGTGACGTTTAGAATGCAGAGCATTGCGGGCATGACACGTCCCACTGTGCTGTAGTCTTCGCACTGCGAGGCATTTTTAAAGGAACCGGAGCACCACGACGACGATCTAAGCGAATATTTGATAGCCAATAACCCCGCTTCTAGTGAATGCACTGGAGTGAGTATTGCTTCCAGGAATTTTTAAATAGTATAATATATCTTCAAATGCATTTCTAGACTTTGGTAAAAAGTGTTTCAGGGCCCCATGCATGCCTATTTCACAGAAAATTCGAAATTTGCGCGTATATTGCTCTTATTGTTCACCAGATTTCTTTTATGTACAAATTTCGTGAGTTGAGCAGTTTTTTTTTCCGAAACGCGTAGCACAGTTATATGTGAAGCAATAAGAAATACCAAGCCAAGCAAGAACTACTGGCTCGAAGCCCACGGAAAATGCACCTAATGAAGCTAGCATATTGAAAAGTAACAATTCCTTCCGTGTTTTCAGCCCACGCTTCTATAATATTTTCGTTCATACATGTTTCTGTTCATGACACGTTGACCAGGTCAACAAGTAGCTAAGCAATACCTGTGAGAAGTGAGCACGATGCTGCATTCCGTGCGTTCCTTGATGCGGTTGAGTTTCTTGTAAATGCGCGTCCTTGCCAGCACGTCGACACCGGCGTATGGTTCGTCCAGGAAGACGAGTTCAGGCAGGCCGACCAACGCCACCGCGATGGACAGCTTGCGCATGTTTCCCCCACTTGAAAGAATGGCGATTAAAGGGCGAGAAAGGGCATGCGAAGAAAAATGGCAGTGATACGAGCTCAAATAAAGGCATCAAGCATTCACGCGCTGCAGCAACATATATTCACTCTCGAGTGGCTTTTCAAAAAGAAAAAAAGATGTAGCTGGATTGTCTTTCATTTCGCACTTATTTTATCTAACCGGGCTCAATGCAGTAGGGCTGCTTTGCACTGCTACTGTTGCACCAAATCTATTGCACCAAATAAATTTCGACGAATGCCTCTTCGGTCATCTCTGGACGCCACAGCAAAAAGAAAAGAAACAAAAAATATTGCGCCAGGACCCATCTTACGATGTCTGTCAATGGCAATGCGTTAGCGCGGAATCAATACAGGGAGACAATGTATTGTCACCATAGAAACGAGTTATGTACGAGGTGTGTACTGCAGCGGGATGCCTCTTCCACGCTTCCCTAACAACACTTCGCGCCATCTACCGCCACCGTAGTGAACCTTGCGCCTGGCCTGGGACATGCGCGGCGCGACGGAGTGTGCGAACGCCGAGAAGCGTGTCATGCGGCAACCGCGCTAAACCGCGCTAAAACCCCTTGATGTAGGAAAGTACCGCCACTCTTTGTACTCTGCCGCCAGTGGGCGATAGCCTCGCCTCCTCCTCGCCCCTCGCGAGTCCCCTCCGCGGCAGGCGGTCTTGCGCCCGTTTTCTTGCACGATGATTGCGCCCTTGGAAACGAGTGAAGCTTGCGTTTTGCTTGTGTTTTCCTTTTTCGTTCGCGCCATTTTGCGCCTGAGCTCGGTCGCACGCTAACATTTAACGCTGTTTCGTGCACTGTCTGCTAGCGCTATGCCGTGCTGCTGCGCATATAACTGCAGCAAGAAGCGTCATGATGGTTATGCAGTTTTTACGATACCGCAAGGAAAGCGTGATGGCTTGCGCAAAAAGCAGTGGCTGCACAACATTGGCCGAAAGAACTTTGTCCCGACAAGGAACAGTATTGTTTGCGAGGTAAGACGCCTTTCTTATTGCTCATATCAAAGCATCCCCTATGCTGCATTTTTTTTTTCGATTCTTCCTGCCTGCTCATTAGCTTTTTTGTTGCGGCAATTTGTACGTTGCATAAAAATGGGGTTCTCCTCAGATTGATGCATATTTTGCTGGGACTCCAGCACCTCGCACGTCGTCAACTGTTATTCAATCGGAAATGCAGCATTATAGATTCTACTTTCCACTGAACAAATATACCCGAAGATACAGTCTCTCGATCGCACTTTTCGTGATTGTTGGGATCCGTTGCCTGTTTTACTGAAAATCGGAATAGCAGCTTGTAGAGGAGCTATTTACAGCTTCGATGTGTGTGTCAGTCACTTATATACAATCAATGCAGGGCCTGAAAAAAATTAGTGGGAAGTATACCCGTGGTATTGCAGGTGATGAGCGCCAACTAGTTCACATTTTAAGGCGAGACCCTTAGTTGGATATGTTTCAAGGTGAGCGGTTGAGGTACAGAAAGTAACGTGACCTAATGAAGGCCAGAAGCGAGCCAAATCATGCCCAGCCGTGTATAATAGATTATAGATTAGTAAATTCATGACTGATTAATGTGGATTAAGGTTAAATAAGGAGGGCTAGGGTCGATTAGGGAGGATTAAGTTGGATTAGGGTGGATTAAGATGTAATAAGAAGAATTAAGGTGGATTAACGTCGATTAACATGCACGAAGGCGGATTAAGATGGCTTAAGGAGGATTAGGGTGGATTAAGCTCGAATAAGGTGGATTAAAAAGGATTAAGATCGATTAAAGTTTATTAAGGAGGATTAAGGTGCATTGAGGTGGATTAAGGAGGATTAGAGTGGATTAAGGTCGAATAAGGTGCCGCATGCTTGCCCGCAATCTAAATGCGTCGGCAATAGGGCCCCCCGCTAATCAAAATCACAATTATAACTATCCTACTACATAACTTAACGCTATGTCGGTGTGAACTATCAAAATACCTTATCCAGAGGCATTTCTTTTGCCTAAAAATATAGAATGCCTTCTCCGATAGATATACCGAGTATTTTTAAGCTTCATTGACACCGACGCCTAAAGAATAATCTGTAAATACCTTTCCTCAGCTTCAGTTATTGTGGGCGATGAGTGGTTCCCGGCACAGCTTCATCGCACTGAAATTGCGCAACCGTCCTATTCAACGCCGAAACCACGGCGCAAAAGCAACTTTGACATTGAGGCAAACACATGGACGGACGATGCACTCGCCAGTAATTCATTATAAGAAGGCACGCTGAATATAATACCTGCGGTGCACATGCGAGCAAAAACTGCCAAACACAGAGCGATTTGCCATAAGCAATACTAGATCAGATGCACAAAGTAAAGCAGTATATCATGTGGCAGAAAAAATAACTGGAGTATAAAACTCGCCTCAAAGCTCCTTTTACATCAGTGTGTGTCATTCATACGGCTTTCAGATGCAACCAACCTCCTCATAAACGTTGCCTTCAGCATTCTCCATGCTGTTATCACCATTTTTCAAAATTTTCTACGCCATTGGGGCGCGCAACTGGCCAAAAATCATGCGCCTCCATCGAATTCTACGGCCCGTCCGCGGGCGCCCAGGCGCAATAGCGTGCCGTGCGCAGCGCGCGCAGCCGGCGGGCGATAAGAATCGAGGAGGAAAGCGCGGCGGAGAGGAGAGTGTCGCTGCTTTCAAGATCAAGGGGTTGTAAACCGCGCGTCTCTTTCGCGCCGTCTATTGGCACTGCCGGGAAGTCGGCGTGTGTCCTCCAAGACGAGAAGTGCGGCGCGCCGGTGCCTGTGAACGCTGAGAATTGTTCCTTCGCTTGCCGTACAATCAGTTGCACTTAATGACCCGATTTCAGCAAAGATTCATTGAAGAGCGGAACATGTCTGGTACATTCAAGGCGGAGCTCGCTAAAGCGTTGGTGTGAAAGACGTTCACTGAAAAGCGGCACATACCCAGTGTATTTGCAGCGTAGCTTGCTAAAGCGTCGGGTTGCTGTCCTTGAGGAACCCTTGTGACGTGGGTTCGATTCCGCTCACTATCAAATAAATTTAACGGATCCTTCTCGTCATTGTAGAGCAATACTCTCAGTGGCCAATACCTAATTACCAAATTGTCGTCAAAGACGTTCATTGAAGAGTTGGCACGCACCTCCTGGCACATACAAAATGACTTAAGTTGGTGTCAAACAGGTTCATTAAAGACAAGCACAAACCGATTGACATTGGTTCGAAAACCAATGGTTGGTTTCGAACTCTGTTGCCTCAGCACAGCAGCCCGACACGATACCCATTCGACCACTGACGAACTGAGTGACCCAGGTAGGCAGGGAAATGGTTACATAATGCATAGACATAAACAAACTAACAAACGAACATACACACTTAGACAGCTTGCGGAAAGTGCGTGAAGTGCCCTAAGAGTGCGAATGCATTAGTCGCAGTTTCGCCCGAAAGGCGAAGCATCGATTGCGATAGCAAACTAGTGCACAGCTATACGAAGTAAGGATAGCAGTTTTGTCGGCTGTATAAAGTTGTAAACATATGCATACTAACTAAATGAACAAGCATGGTGCAACGAGCACACAAGCAAACATGAACGCATCACACTCAATGACCGCGGAAATGCACTGTCAAAACGCTGTAGTGAGTAAAGCGCGGCGCTAGCAGCGAGCGAATCGACCTTCGCCCCGCCGGTCGCATCAACGCGAACTGACCCGCAAAAACAGCGCAGGGAGGACTGTGCCCGCGCCGCAGATGGCTTTCAAGATACAGCCGCTCGGATGGGCGTGGGCGGCTCAGAACACCGCCTTCCCCCTCCCTACCCTCCCCCAGGAGCCTTGCGGAGCTTTTCGGCCCGGCGGGCGCGCGCATTCGCTCGGACGGCGCGCTGAACGCTGCTGCATGTCCAAATTTATACAGCTGATAAGACCACTATCCTTACTCCGTATAGCTCTCTACTAATTTGAATTGATGCTTCGCCTTTCGGGCGAAACTGCGCCATTTTTTTTTTTGTTAGGAACGTCTTGAGTGTATGCCAATCTAATAACATACGCAATTACGGCATTCAGGGGTAACTCCCATGCTACGTAACACCAGCGTTTTGGTCAGGATTAAAACATCGCTATAAGGAAACAGGGAAAGTGCGACTAAGTGCACTAAATGCGTGCGTTTTGAGAAGGCAACAACCTCTCGACGTTACTAACTGAATGTTGTTTAAATACGAACGCTCATTTCAAATATAATTTTTGTAAAGAATGCCCAATGTTCTATGCTCTTGCATTGCTGTGAAGTTCGACAGAGGGCCGAATAGGCAATGTAAAACGTTCTTGAACTTATCACGGCCGACCTTTTGTTGAAGAAGTCTTGTGCGCCAAATTGTGCATGTTCTTTTTATTCAACGATTTCGAAGTCTACAATTTCGCTATGCCTGCAGTGCCAGTGAAAGCGTCGAAATCGGAATATTTCATATTTTAATTTGCCTCTGAAATTAGCTACTGCGCAGACTGCAGAGTCTTCCATCAACATTCCCGGCACCGGGTGTGACGGAAAGGCACGCGACTTATGCCGTTCGCCTTGAACAAGTGGTATTCTTTGTCTTTGCGGGCAAGCTGTTTTTTTAAACAAAGTGTATGCGTGTATGAAAAATAAAATCAAAGATAAATAAAAACCTATATAGGACAAGGTGATGTATTATTTTTCATTATTGTGTTACTTTATTTTTCGTGCACGCATAGACATTGTATAAAAAAACAACCGTACTTTCTTGGTGAAAGCATCGCATAGGCTAATTCCTCGCAAAAGAATACGTTAATAGAAGCTACTGGCCTATGCTGGGTAGCAAATCAACTTATAAATTCGGGGCATCAATCTGTCGATGGAACGATGGAGACAACCGTCTCGGGAGATGACACAGCGTGCAATAGTTCCCCTCCCACTCATTCTGCTTCCGCCAACGAGATCATTCAAGAATGTGAAATGAAAGACTCAGAACATAATGCTCGTGCTCAAAAAAGAGCTATGTCAACGATCATTGAAGATTCTTCCTCGCTTCCCCATTCGAAGTCAAAGAAATGTCAGTCGAAGCTTACATTGGAGGATAGTGCATCAAAGAAGTCCCCTTCGACAGCAGCAACTTCATCATAGGATTGTTAAAGGTTCTTCAGTGGAACTGCCAATCGCTATTATCAGCTTCTGTAGATTTGTTTTCTCTTACAAACCAACTTATTCCAGATATAATAGTATTACAGGAAACTTGGTTGACAACGGAGAAAAATTTCCATTTAAAATTTTAGAGATCTTTTCGACTAGATCACCGTACAAGAGGGGGTGGACTAATTATAATTATTCCGACTAAAATATGTCATAAAGCCAAAATTTTATTCGAATTGATGAATTCTAAGTGCGAAATTCTGGCTATGGAACTGACTCTACCTGGATGTTTCCCTCTTTATATTTTAAATACTTATTTTCCATCCAGTGTACAGGACACTCGCTCTCTTGACAGTGTCCTAGCTAGCTGTGGGCGGGATGTTTTACTTACTGGGGATTTCAGTTCGCATCATGTTTCATGGGGCTTAAAGAGAGATCCATGCGGTTAACGCTTGTGGAATTGGTCATTAGATAATAACCTTTCTTGTGTAAATTCTGGGGCAACTACATTTGTGCGTGGCCAAAATCAGTCCGCAGTTGATCTCACATTCTCTAGCCGGAGTCTCTCTCTGTCTTCGTGGTCGACTGTTGATTACGCCTCTAATAGTGATCACATCCCGCTGTTCTTTGAAATAGTCCGCTCTATTACAACAATAGATAAGCAAGCTCGAACGTTCGTAAACTACAGTACTTTAAGGCAGTCCGTCACTTTCTGAGGCGTCCAATGAAAAAAAAAAAAGACGAAGATTATTTGTTCAGCCCTAGAAAAATCTAGTAAGCAGTCGTAATTCAGAATTCGATCTAATAATGGTTACTCCTACAACCCTTGGTGGAATACTGACTGTTCCCGCGATTACAAAAGAAGGAAAGCAGCCTGGAAAAAGTTGTTATATAACCAGTGTCCAAAAAATTGGAGTGATTATAAATTCTACAGCACTATATTTAAACACACAATTTCTAAAGCAAAACACGACTACGATTGCAAACATTTCGAGTATCTATCGAAATCTAAAAACAAGCGAGCGCTTTTCACTTTTCTTCCTGGCAGAAAGATTCTTCCCCGTCCGAGTAACATTGACTCGATGGTTTTCACTAGTGAAGAAATGACGCAAATGGCAGAAGAAATTCCAAAGGGTTTAGAAATCCGCTTCACGTCCTTGTTATCACCATGTTCCAAGTTACGCATACGGTCAAATGATTTTACGGAGATCACTATGTTAGAACTGGCTACAGCAGTGCAACGTATGCCACATGCCGCCCCTGGTGTTGACGGAGTAACCTCAAAAATGATAAAAATTTTATTCGAGGAGTCCCCACATGATCTTTTAGGCGTATTAAATGATTTTGGTCAAATTTTGTGGATACGTTCCAGTTGAAAACTGACTAAAATTATTCCGATTCTTAAAAATAATGGTGACGGATGCAGGCTTGATAATATTTGACCAATTGCTCTAACTTCCAATTTAGTGAAATTATTAGAAAGAATACTAATTTTCCGTCTTATAAAACTAGTAGAGGACAAAGACGCGCTCAGTCCTTTCCAAATTGGCTTTAGATCTGGCTGTTCCACTTGGCACGCTCATGTGGACCTGGAAAGCCGTATAAAACTAGCACGTCGCCAGAGACAAATTGCAGTTATAGTAACTTTCGATATTCAAAAGCTTACGATAGTGTAGAACACGAAGTTTTATTGAATCGATTAATTTACCTTAATTTCGCAAAATACATAAGAAAATGTTTAGCGAGTTTCTGACTGACCGAAAATTTTATTGTTCTTGTAAGGAAGAAGAAGTGCCGGTTAGTCAGGTGCATCTCCGGTGTATGAACTACGACGAAGAAGTGCCGGTCGGTCAGGCGCATCACCAGCGCTTTTACGCACGGGGCTTGTCCTGACTGCTCGCAGGGTTCTGACTGCCGCACCGAGTTCGACCTCTCAATCCTGTCAATAAACACCTTGACATTTGGTGGAGAGTGCTGGGTACGACTCCATCAACGCTGGAACTTCGCAGCCGAACCCTTCAATCATCTCGGCCCATGCCGGACGATCCAGCCCAGTCTTCTCGAACCATGCCTGACGATCCAGCCCAAGAAGCAGCAGTCACGGCACCAACTGTCATCTGTCCTGGCGTGCAGCGTCAGCGGGATCCTGCGATTTTTGCGGGTACCGGTGATAAGGACGTCGAGGACTGGCTCGCCTCGTACGACAGAGTCAGCAGGCACAACCACTGGGACGATAGGGAGAAGCTCAACAACGTAATTTTCTACTTGAGCCACGTTGCGCACTTGTGGTATCGGAGCCACGAATCCGACATCTCGACATGGTCGGCGTTCAAGACCAACTTCACGGAAATCTTTGGTCGCCCTGCCGTACGTAAACTTCAGGTCGAACAACGCCTGCGCGGACGCGCCCAGCAACCAGGTGAGAATTTCACCAGCTATATCGAAGACGTCGTTAATCTGTGCAACAGAGGTGACGCAACGATGCCAGACGCCGATAAGATCCGGCATATCCTCAAGGGAATTGAGGACGACGCCTTCCAGATGTTGGTCGCCCGGAACCCGACCACAGTGTCTGTCGTCATTGCGCTGTGTCAAAGTTACGACGAACTTCGAAGGCAGCGAGTTGTCACACGACACCCGCCCTCAGAATTTGCCCCTGTCTCAGGTCGGACGCTAGGTGTTGACGAGTCACCTCTAATGCACCAGATAAAGGAGTTCGTGCGCGAAGAATTTGCTCGGCAGCTTTCCCTGGTGCCCTTACGAACGCGCAACCACACTCCCCACTGACACGGGGGTTACAGACCGACATCAAGGAGCAAGTCGCTGAGTGCCTGCCAGCTGCTATTCCACCGCCTACAGTCGCGGCGCCCTTGACATACGCTGACGTCGCTGCAAGGCCGCCCTTCGCTCGACGTCCACCTCGCCAAGCTGTTGCGCGACCGCCCCCGATTCTCTTCTCGCCGCCTGCACCACAGCTACCACGCCAGCCAAATCCTTGGCGCACAGCCGACAACCGCCCGATTTGCTACCATTGTGGTATTCCGGGACACGTTGCCCGCTTTTGTCGACGCCTTATGCAGCCTACTTATGATTACCGCCGACCCATGAACAGTTACGCCCCTCGACAGCTACAATCCCCTGTGCCACCAGATGAAACCCCTGTTCCCTACACTACTCGTCGTTCGCCATCCCCACGCCGCCGTTCCATCTCACCGATGAGACGCCGGCCAAGCCCTCTGCCTCAGGGAAACTAAATGTCGCAGTTCCCGAGGCGAGAACTGCGTCCCCTTCGCTTTACCCAAGGCCTCGAAATCACCCCTGCAACGTAATTGAGGTATACGTCGAAGGGATTCCAACATTCGCACTGGTCGATACGGGCGCAGCAATCTCGGTGTTAAGCGCAGGACTTTGCCGACGGATGGGAAAAGTAACGACGTCGCTTTCCGGACTGTATTTGAGTACTGCGAGCGCACAGCCTGTAGAACCTTTGGGAGCCTGCACTGCTCGTGTTGTCATCGCGGAATCTCTTCATGTCATTGAGTTCGTTGTCCTGCCGTCCTGCTCCCACGATGTCATTCTAGGCTGGGATTTCCTATCGTCTAACAATGCCATCATTGATTGCGCCCGCGCCGAGGTGGAGTTGTTCCCTTCCGCTGCAGCCATAGACCACGATCCTGTGACGCCTCCAAAAATGATTGTGGCCGATGTTACCGATATCCCTCCTCAGTCCGCCGCCGTCGTCTCTGTGTCTTGCGTATCTGCACGTGACGCAACCGTCTTATTCACGCCATGTGACTTGTTCGCCCGTCGCCGTTCCCTTCCGCTGCCCTTTGCCGTCATCGCCATCAGTGCTGGCCGTGGTGTGATGTGTGTGTGTGCAATGTGTCTTTCCTGCCGGTTACTTTGCATCGCGGAGAGTGCCTCGGTTATGCTGAAATTGTGGATTCTTCGATGCGCTTCGATGCTCCCGACACCGCGCATTCGACATCCCTTGCCGCGCTCGACAATGCGACTCGACCGCCGTTGGAGTGCTTCCAACCGTCAATCTCCGGTGATTTGACAACCACACAACGCGCGCAACTTGTCAGCCTGCTACGCGAATTTGCCGCCTCCTTCGGCTGCCATCAACCTTCTCTCGGCCGCACCACCACAGTGTCGCACAGCATCGACACCGGTTCGCACGCCCCACTCCGGCAGCGTCCTTACCGTGTCTCAGCTTCTGAACGCCGCGTCATCGACGAACAAGTGAGCGATATGCTTCGGCGTGGCGTGATTCAGCCGTCCCATAGCCCGTGGGCATCACCTATTGTCCTCGTAAAAAGGAAGATGGTTCTATTCGATTCTGCGTTGATTACAGACGTCTTAACAAAATTACGCGCAAAGACGTATATCCCATACCGCGCATAGACGATGCTCTTGACTGTTTGCAAGGTGCCGAGTTCTTTTCCTCTTTGGACTTGCGGTCTGGATATTGGCAAGTCCCCATGGCAGAGTGTGACCGCTCCAAAACCGCCTTCGTTACACCGGACGGATTATACGAATTTAATGTCATGCCATCCGGCCTATGTAATGCGCCCGCTACGTTCGAGCGTATGATGGACAGTATCTTGCGCGGTCTCAAGTGGCACACGTGTTTGTGCTACCTAGATGATGTCGTTGTCTTCTCACCTGATTTCTCGACTCACCTCCAACGACTAAGAGAGGTATTAAGCTGTCTGACTAAGGCTCGCCTGCAACTTAACATCAAAAAATGCTTCTTTGCTGCTCGTAAGCTTCCCATCTTAGGCCACGTGGTATCCAAAGAAGGCGTGCTTCCGGATCCTGCAAAACTCCGTGCAGTTGCCGAGTTCCCCAAGCCCACTAATCTGAAGACACTACGCAGTTTCGTCGGCCTCTGCTCCTATTTTCGCCGCTTTGTGAAGAACTTCGCCATGATCATCGCCCCTTTGACTCAACTGCTGGCTGGAGACAACGCCCTATCCGCCTGGTCGAAAGCATGCGATGACGCGTTCACGACCCTTCGCCATCTGCTCACCTCTCCTCCTATTCTGCGGCATTTTGACCCCGATGCCCCAACTGAAGTCCATACCGATGCTAGTGGAGTCGGCCTTGGGGCGGTTCTTGCCCAACGCAAAAGTGGTCTTGTGGAATACGTCGTTGCTTATGCTAGCCGCACGCTGACAAAGTCGGAGCTCAACTACTCTGTTACAGAAAAGGAGTGTTTAGCAATACTGTGGGCCCTTACGAAATTTCGACCTTATTTATACGGCCGCCAATTTGATGTAGTAACGGACCACCATGCGCTGTGCTGGCTCTCCTCATTGAAAGACCCCTCTGGCCGCCTCGCACGCTGGGCACTCCGTTTGCAAGAGTACGACATCCGGGTTGTGTACCGCTCTGGACGCAAGCACACCGATGCCGACGCTCTCTCACGCTCGCCACTATCACCTGACCCTGATCCTGACAGTCTTTGCCCACTCAACTTCGTCCTCTCAGCACTTGCCATCGATGACATGCGCTCTGAGCAGAGCAAGGACCCGTGGATTTCTTCGCTTTTGGAGTTTCTATCTGATCCTACCACTGTTACGGCGTCTAGGACTCTACGGCGGCAGGCGCATCACTTTGTTATTCGCGACCAACTCCTATACCGTCGCAATTATCTCCCCGAGGGTCGGCAATGGCTCCTAGTAATACCGCGTCATCTTCGGGCTGATTTATGCGCATCGTTTCACGCTGATTCCCAATGTGCACACGGTGGCGTGTTAAAGACCTACACCCGCCTTAGGCTCCGGTATTACTGGCCTGGCATGTACAAGTTCGTTCGGAAGTACGTCCGCTGCTGCCTCGACTGCCAGCGCCGAAAGTCGGCCCCTACTTCCACGGCCGCACCCTTGCAGCCGCTTCCTTGCCCATCCCGTCCTTTTGATCGGGTCGGAATCGACCTTTACGGCCCGCTTCCTTGTACTGGTGCTGGCAACCGCTGGATTATCGTTGCAGTGGATCACCTCACACGCTATGCAGAAACCGCTCCACTTCCATCTGCAACTGCCCAAGATGTTGCATCCTTCATACTGCGGCATTTTGTTCTTCGTCACGGAGCCCCTCGGGAACTTCTCAGTGATCGAGGCCGCGCATTTCTATCTGAAGTCGTGACGTCGCTTCTGAAGGAGTGTCACATCATCCACAGGACCACTAGCGCATACCATCCACAGACGAACGGGCTGACGGAGCGTTTCAACCGTACTCTTGGCGACATGCTCGCCATGTACGTCGCGTCCGACCATTCCAACTGGGACGCTGTGCTTCCGTTCGTCACGTTCGCCTATAATACTGCCACTCAAGCTACCACTGGTTTTTCTCCGTTTTTCTTACTGTACGGCCGTGAACCTTCCTGCACCATCGATACCATGCTCCCCTACCAGCCTGATTCATCGGAATGTGTTCCTGTGTCTCAAGCTGCGCAGCATGCTGAAGAATGCAGACAACTCGCCCGTTGTCTTACCACCGCAGATCAGACACAACAGAAGCTCCGTCGTGGTGGCTCTGTTCCACCAAGCTTCCCTTCCGATTCGTTGGTTTGGCTGTGGGTTCCACCTGTAGCTCCCGGCCTTTCTTCTAAGCTGCTCCCAAGATATCACGGACCTTACCGTGTAATTGCACAAACTTCCCCCGTGAATTATGTGGTCGAGCCTGTGTCCCCGTCCTCTGATCAGCGCCGTCGCGGTCGCGAAACGGTTCACGTAGATCGGCTCAAGCCCTTCTACGATCCCTCTATGTTACCGTATGCTTAGATCGCCAGGATGGCGTCTTTTTCTCCGGGGGACAAATGTAAGGAAGAAGAAGTGCCGGTTAGTCAGGTGCATCTCCGGTGTATGAACTACGACGAAGAAGTGCCGGTCGGTCAGGCGCATCACCAGCGCTTTTACGCACGGGGCTTGTCCTGACTGCTCGCAGGGTTCTGACTGCCGCACCGAGTTCGACCTCTCAATCCTGTCAATAAACACCTTGACATTCTTTGAAACGATGTTCTTCAAAGAGACGTCGACAATCGCGTTAATATATTACTAAGCTCTATACCTTGTCATAATGACATATACACATGTCTACGCAGATGACATTGCGTTTTTTGCATCTGACATTGACATCCACTATTTATATAATCGATTGCAAACATACCTGTGCGCCATAGAAAACTGGTTACTGAATATTCGCCTCTCTTTAAATGTTAGTAAATGCTCAATAATAGTTTTTCCTTTAATAGATCCAATACATATAAACCTAACCTACCGCCTGCAGAACATACCTCAGGTGGACTCGGTAAAATACGTGGACATAATATATGATGACTGGCTAAATTGGCACAGGCACATTGAATACATAAATAAAATAGGGGTGCGAGTGATTGGAATGCTAACAAAACTTTGTTTGCTACAGTCGATCAGGAATGCGGAGAGACTCTTGTGATCATTTATAAAATGTACATACGGCCAATTTTGGAATTCGGATGTGTTCTATATTCAGGTGCACCGGCATACAAATTACATCTCCTTGTTCTGGCACGGGAAGCTTTAAGCCTGTGCCTTGGATTGCCAAAGTTCGCTGCCAACGATGTAATATACCTAGTAACACATTTATCTTCTCTTAATTTTGTGCAGATTTCGGTTATTAACGGTCCAAACATTCTTAAAAATGTATGAATTCCCTATAAAATTACAAATCATTTTTATTTCCCAGCCTGCAATATTTTTTTAATTTTCCTGGCCCCGGTTCCATATTCCTCGGGTCGTTTTTGTGCAGCCACTAGTTGGTCCCTTAGATGTACGATTATGTGAGATCCCTCCAATTTGCAGTGAGAGAGAGAATCTCCAAATTATTTCGATGATATATATCCAAACAACGCAAAACTCCTTTCTTACAATATATTAAATGGGCTATTAGAAAATCACTTATTGGAGTTAAAAATAAAAGCCATCATAGCGAAAGATGCCTCGCAATCAAAAGAAAAATCTGGAATTGGAATTTTCTCTTCCGCTTTTGACTGGTCGTTCTGCTTAAGACTTCCAGACTACATACCAGTATTTCTAGCTGAGTTTCTGGCGGTTACATCGGCTCTGCGAAAAGTGCACTCATCAATCTCGGAAGTTGTAATAGTAACGGATTATTTATCATTATGTTCAGCTCTCACAGCAAATAGTGGCTCACAAGTTTGGCGTACATTCGAATGTCTGATACCTTCTAACTTAACACTAATTAGATTGGTATGCGTGCCTGGTCACAAAGGATTACTTATCAATGAATTAGCTGACAGCTTAGCGATAGCTGCCCTTAGTGGTCCAATCTTTCCGATTATTCCTGTATCAGCTTACATAACCGCGGCTAGGTTCAGGAGACGGGCAGTCATGCGAGACTCCTGGAACCTGCCATTAACAAATCTAACTGATTATCGACACCTCCTATTCCTTGGAACAGAAAATTTAGCCTTAATAAAAAAGTTGAAGTCCTCTTTACCAAATTAAGATGTAGCATTCCTACATTAAACTTCTATCTGCATCGATCTGGTCTGGCACCTTCCTTCTTGTGCGCATACTGTGGTGAAGACGAAACAATAGAACACTTCTTCCTGTCATGCCGCCATTTTTCCTCATTAAGAAAACACGCTTTAGAAGAAAAAATTCACAGTGCTTGATTGAATATTACGATACCCAATATTCTATCTTTTGGTGCCTCTTCTCTCGAACATTGTCATAGGGATGTTGGTGTAGCTGTTGTGGGGTATATAATTGAATCAGGACAATTTCCTTGCTAAATTCTTAAATTTTATATGAATAAATTTCCTTTAGTCATTCAAAAATTGTCAAAAGTGAGCCTTATGAGACTCCGATAATTGTTTGCCTTCAATCACCCGATTCTTGGCCAATCCCCCATAGTGGGTACGAGCCACTCTCGAAGGCAAGAAGGCAAGCAAGCAAGCGAACCTCATGGCGCGAGCGTGGAACGCGAGAGCGGAGCCATTATGCTAGAGGAAGCCGAGCGAAGAAGGCAGCAGCGGTGGAAGAAGCAGCCTGTCGGACGAAGCGTCCGGGCTCCTGCCGATGCCTGCTGCTCCTGAGCCTACGGCTCAACAATGAAGCTGGTGTACGTCTACGAGGAGTCCAGCCGAGTACACACTAGGGATGGTCGATGAATTATTTTATTCGATTAACGATTAATCGTTCATCGTTTTAGCCTTTAATCGATTATTCGCTTTCAATGCAGGGCTTTTCATCGATTAATCGAAATTTTTGTCGGGCACATTCAAGAAGGCAGAAACGCAGTTATCTACTTTTATTGCGATAGCAATTATATGGACAGTCAAAAGCAGATTTCTGCCGTCGGCGTCGCCGTTGCCGTCGCCGTCGCCGTGAGGTTCCGTATGACGTCATTTGGAGAAGAAATCGTCGCCGCGCGCCGAACGCTGTACGTGCGAGTGAAAGGGCGCGAGGGGCGCGTCTTTCACGGGGAGTGAACGCACGGCGGAGAACAAACGCGCGTTCTGCGCCGTGCTCGCTTAAGGGCTGCAGAAGTAGGCGTCTCTGTTCTCCTTCACAATCACCATGTATGTAGAGCAAACGCGCCTTCTTCCGACGAGCGAGAGCCCGTGGGGGAGGGGGAGGAAAGGGAGGCGACGTTTAGCTGCGGCACGCAGTGCCTATTTATATCAGAGGCTCCGGCAACAGTCAGCAACGCCGCACGTATTTTGAGCGAACGCGGGCAAAACGCCGATGGCGTCGACAACAGTTCTGCGTGTTGCCGATGCTGCTGCATGTCCAAGTTTATACACCTGATAAAGCTACTATCATTACTCCGTATAGCTCTCTACAAATTTGCTATCGCAATTGATGCTTCGCCTTTCAGGTGAAACTGCGACAACTTTTTTTAAGGCCCTGTTGTAATGCTCGAGAGGTGGAACCAAGTTTGAAACTCAAGTGTATAAACATTTCATAAAGGTAATATTTACCTTGTTAAAGACTAACTATAGTTGGCACTAGTGGTTTTTGACAAGATAAACAATATATGTTATAAAATGGCACTTAGTCCAAAATTAAAACATTCCTTGGCCCTACCTACCACTCCGTGAAGGTGGTTAACCAGCGAAGTTGAAACGTGTGGCCCCGGTATTTATCACTGGGTTAATCCCTAGGGTTCATTAAAGTATTTCTCAATTATGAGGTTACACACACGTTTGGCTGCGACGGAGAGAACGTCACTGAGGGTATGCCCGCAGTTCGCCGTTGTCGCTTGCGTTCGATGTCTCGAGTTTGCTCGGTGGCGTGGTTAGCAGCATTCGCCCGCCACTGCCGCTTGCGATTCTTCTAAATTAAATTGCTTCAAAAATTACATCTGTCCGTCACGTAAGACCATGAATGGCTCATACCCCCTTAAGCAATGGCTCATAGTGCCGTAAACGTGGCCTCCCCATTACAACGATAGAATAGAAGCGAAATTCTACACTGGAATGATTAGCTGCTACGCAGCCAGCTATGGAAGCCGACGTCGACAACGAACGCGGGAACTATGGCATGAGCGCATGCCGAGCACGGGCACGAGCGCAACTCGAGGTGCGCCAACGAACCAGGTGCGGAAGAAGGCGACGTCGCTCGAGGCAATGCTGATGATGATAGTTTTGTGTACACAGGCGATTTCGCCTAGCCATATACGATTTCACTTATAGTAGGATACAACTTTAGAAACAGCAGTTGGCAAAAAAAAATGGAGGGCGCTTAGGCCTCGACTTTAAGAGTAGAACGTGATAGCGTTATCAGGACCCGTTCGCATCGCATTGTTCGCATACGGAAAGTAGGCTTCATTCACTGCAACAGGAACGTGGGGAAGCCAGATTACAAAGACCAAGCTTACACCCATCCCCTTAAAGTCGGCGTCACTTTTAAACTGAAAGGCATTGCTGGAAAGACGTTTTTGCAGGGGCAATATAAGTGGTCTTACATTAAAATGTGAAGGCCCTAGCACCTTTTTTTATTATTTTATTAATTGTTTTCTATTGCCCCGACGCGCGCAGGTCTGGTAGAAATGCTGGAAAAGGGGTTTGTACTTGAGTTTGCTCGTAGCAGAATTAGGTTTTTTCCTACATTCAAATTACAATCCGACGCCGATTGGTAAACAATCCGACGGCGAATCCGACGCCGAATGATAAAGTCGTACTTTACCATTTTTCGGACGGATTTGACTGTGATAAATTCAATTTTTCTTCACCAAACCTTGCACCACGTGGAGGGCCTGCGCGGTCGACGTGGTTGCATGATTTTCTTCGCCACCCGCGATCACACGCCGGTTCCCGACGCCGGATTTTTGCGACACGCGGCCCTAAATGCTATCACGTTAAAAGGCAGACGGACCGCGCGGGGTGGTGTTACTCCACCAGCCAATCACAGAAGCAAACAAAATCGTCGTCATGCGACGTTTTCAAAATGGCGTCATACTTGATACGACTGTACTTGTCGTACTTGTACTTTCCACTATAATAGTTGAGTGAAAACGTATGAAATTAGGCGTTTATAATTTAATTTTTGTGGTTACCGCCTTATTTAGGTAACAGGGAAACATTCAAGTACGAACTATTTGCAGCCTCGCGGAGGAACAGTGGCTGGCGGTTATGAGGGCGTGGGCGGGGCTTCACTGCAGACTTAAGTTGTATCCGACTATAAACATATAAAGCTTCGCTTTAATAAGGTACATTGCACTAGTGAATCCCAGTACAGTACAGTTAACGAATTAAGAAAAATGGCAAAAGTGAAAGGTGAAGTCCAACTGAAATATGCAAGAAATTGCAATGTACACAGGAGAAAAGAAAGCCCGTGGTTTAAGATTTTAAACCACATAATCTTTTCTACAGAGCCAAGGAATGTCAATTCGCTGGCATGTTTGGGTGAAACCGACACCTACTTTGAATGGCAGACAACCAGCATCGGAGAATATAGAACTCCATCGCAATGTCAAAGACATGGTCTAAGCTAGCGCGCATGCAGTGAAACATTTTTCTTGGACTGGGAGTGGCACTACGATCAACGACTGGGTTGCTATATTGTACCTTGAATTGTGAGCGCATTTCAAGCCTCCGGCTTCGCGCGGCGTCGTGACTTGTGCGGTGGGGGGGAAGAGGGAAAGCGCTCGGTTCGGCATCACTCTGGACTCGGAAAGACAGTCGACAGTCGCTCCACCCCAGCCGCACCGACACTGCTCGTGGGCCGCCACTCCAGTACGATTTCAAAATTATCGTGCCACTCCTGTCGAACTCTCGAAAACGATTAATCGCACAGGCCTAATCGAATAAGTCGATTAAATGAAAGGTGGACACCGATGAAGACTAATCGTTTTCCGGGATACTTTTAATAGAATAATCGATTAATCGTTCAGAGATATTACCAACCCTAGTACACACCACAGCCTCGATGATCATCGACTTCCTTCCTGGCCCACGTTCCTGCTCCATTGTGACACGTCTCGCCGCCCGGCCCCAGCTGGGTATCTCACCAGCAGCCTTCATGACGCCTGCACTATTCCGGCCGTGACCTTCTCTAACGCCCCACACCGAACCGTATGGTGACGTGTGAACTTCAATGACTTAATTCTGGAGTTTGTAGACTTTTAAGAGACTCCATACTTAGAAGTGATCGATATTAATGTTTGTTAGCAGTTATATGCCGTCGAATTCATATAAAGCATTGTTTGTGTATGTGCGACAAAGAGCATATGCTTCGTATTTGATTTCCTAAATCGGCCTGTATAGACCACGGTAAAGAACCTAGTACGGTGAAGATAGATAAACTTTAATGCAAAGATAGAGTTTTGTCTTGTCCCAATGGGGCATCGCTAATGGTCGGGGCCCCTAGTCCAGGGCTGGCTCTTGCCATATTCTCTGCTCTCTGGATCAGCTTGAGCTGGTCGTCGAGGGCCGAGCTGGACAGCAGTGCCTTCCATTGCTCGCTCGTGGTGTTCGTGTCATGGTGTTCTATGTTGTGTAGCGTGCACTCCCACGTAATGTGGTATGGTGAAGAGATCTACACCGTGACAATGTGCAGCAACAATTTAGAAATGTTGAAAAACGCTGCGAGCATCTCTTTACAGGTGACGCTGACACAGGCTTGCCCACCGGCCGAAACGTTTGACAGTGAAAAAGAACGTGCTTCTACGTACGTCGTGTATCTTCGTTCGTGTTTTATATATATATATATATATATATATATATATATATATATATATATATATTGACACGTATACATGTTCATCTTTCACCAGTTGCCGCTTTGCACCGGCTAACAAATGTTAACGTTATCGCTCGGCGCAGGACGCGCCTGCATGGGAAGCTTCTCGAACGTTATTGATGCTTCTTTCCATCGCCTGTTTTCACCGACGCTTATGTTATCTGATTATATGACCGATGCGAATTGTCTAGAACTTTCTGGAAGACACTGCGGGTACCAGGGATTAATCTGGAATATTCGATGACTCATGTATAAAAGCCGGCGCGTGTCACCGCTGATCAGATTTCGACGATCCCCGACTGTGTTCGCCGCTTTCGTTGTGCTTCGAGCGTACCCCAGCGATCTTCCTAATCCTGCAGCAATGCTCCAGGGATGTCATCCTAGGCACGAACTTTCTAAACCAACACGGTGCAGTCATCGACTTAAGGTCCAAGTCGATAACGCTTTCAACGCACAAAGCAATACCACCGGATACAAACATCAGTTACCATGCCTTAAATGTGCTTGATAAACAAGTCACTGTTCCGCCTCGCTCCAGCGTAATGATTTCCGTCGGTACCGAAGTGCTTGCAGACATGGAGGGCATCGTCGAGGGCGATCATCACTTACTGCTCGACCGTGAAATTTGCGTCGCTAGAGGCATAGCTCAGCTACGTGAAGGGAAAGCAAGAGTGATGTTCACGAACTTCAGCCACGAATACAAGCACATTAACAAAGGCACCACGGTCGCCTACATCGACGAAATAGTACAAGCGAGCAGTGCTTTCGCCTTCACGGATTCTAGTGCACCTGCAACGGCGACTGTAGTACCTGAACCAACTTTCGACGTCAATCAGAACCTTCCCAGGCATAAGAAAGAACAGCTAAAAGCTCTGCTCCTGCAATACAACGACTGCTTCTCGTCGTCGTTTAAAGTTCGACAAACCCCTGTCGCCAAGCACCGCATCATAACCGACGAATACGTCCGCCCACTCCGTCAGAGTCCGTACCGAGTTCCGGCCCGCGAACGCGAAGCCATAAAGCAACAAGTCGACGAAATGCTACGCGACGACATCATCCAGCCGTCCAAGAGTCCGTGGGCATCCCCCGTGGTGTTAGTGAAGAAGAAGGATGGAACCCTACGGTTCTGTGTCGATTATCGTCGCCTCAACAAAATCACGAAGAAGGACGTAAACCCTCTCCCACAGATTGACGACGCCTTGGATCGACTCTACAACGCAAAGTATTTTTCGTCGACGGACCTCGAAACCGGCTACTGGCAAATCGAAGTAGACGAGAGGGACAGGGAGAAGACTGCCTTTATAGCACCAGACGGACTGTTCGAGGTCAAGGTCATGCCATTTGGTCTTTGCTCGGCACCTGCGACTTTCCAACGTGTCATGGATACAGTACTGGCATGCTTGAAGTGGCAGACTTGCCTCGTCTATTTGGACGACGTCATTCTGCTTGCCTCAAGCTTCGAGGAACACCTCCGGCACCTTGAAACAGTTCTTCAAGCAATCAAGACCTCCGGGCTTGCGGTAAAGCCAGAAAAGTGCCGCTTCGCACACGATGAGCTCTTATTTTTGGGCCACGTCATCAATAGGTCTGGAGTGTGCCCTGATCCACAGAAAACTGCTGCCATCGCTGACTTTCCTCCGCTGACTGTGCGCCTATTACAGGTGCTTGGTCAAGACTTTTCGCGGATCGCTGAGCCACTAACGTACCTCAACGAAGGCCGATGTCGAGTTCAAGAGGGATACGCCGCAAGTCGAAGCTTTTAAAGAACTTAAGCAACGCCTGCAATCACCGCCAATACTTGCACATTTCGACCAAAAAGCCGATACCGAAGTGCACACCGACGCAAGCAGTGTAGGACTCGGCGCTGTGCTTGTGCAGAGGACTGACGGACTACAAAGGGTTGTAAGTTACGCTAGCCGGTCGCTGTCGAAGGCGGAAACAAGTTATTCCACAACCGAAAATGAGTGCCTCGCCATCATCTGGGCTACATCAAAGTTTCGCCACTACCTTAATGGCGGGCCCTTCAAAGTTGTAAGCGACCACCATGCCTTGTGTTGGCTAGCTAACTTGAAGGATCCTTCAGGTCGTCTCGCACGATGGAGTGTGAGACTTCAAGCATTCGATATTACCGTCGTTTACAAGTCCGGGCGAAAGCACTCTGACGCCGACTGCTTGTCTCGCGCCCCCGTCGAACCGCCACCACAGGAAGACCAGGATGACGACACTTTCTTTGAACCCATAAGTGCCGATGAATTCGCCGAACAACAGCGAGCCGACCCGGAACTAAGGAGCCTTGTAGACTACCTGGAAGGCAAGACAGTCATTGTGCCCAAGTTGTTCAGGCGAGGATTGGCGTCGTTTTTCTTGCAAAACGACATTCTCCTAAAGAAGAACTTTTCGCCTCTCCGAGCCAACAACCTCCTTTGTGGTACCCTCAGCATTGCGTCCAGAGGTTCTGCAAGCTTTCCATGACGACCCAACGGCAGGACACCTCGGTTTTTCCCGCACGCTCGCGAGGATACAAGAAAAATACTACTGGCCTCGTCTCTCTGCCGACATCGCCCATTACGTAAGGAAATGCCGAGACTGTCAGCGACGCAAAACACCGCTGACACGACCAGCCGGACTTCTACAGCCGATCAAACCACCTCGCCGACCGTTCCAGCAGATGGGGATGGACTTACTGGGGCCTTTTCCGACGTCGACGTCCGGGAATAAATGGATCGTCGTAGCTACGGACCACCTCACCCGCTACGCCGAAACAAAAGCCTTGCCCAAAGGCAGTGCCGCCGAGGTAGCCCGATTCTTCGTTGAGAACATCGTCCTGCGTCACGGTGCCCCAGAAGTCTTCATCACCGATAGAGGTACAGCCTTTACGGCAGAACTACCTCAAGCCATCCTGCGATACAGCCAGACAAGCCATCGCTGGACCACCGCCTACCACCCGCAGACGAATGGCCTCACCGAGCGCCTAAATTAGACCATCGCTGACATGCTGGCAATGTACGTCGACGTCGAACACAAGACGTGGGATGCCATCCTTCCGTACGTGACCTTCGCATACAACACGGCCATGCAAGAAACGACGCACATCGCGCCGTTCCACCTGGTCTACGGTAGGAACCCGGCAACGACGCTTGACGCCATGTTACCGGACGTCACCGACAAAGACAATCTCGACGTTGCCACCTACTTGCAGCGTGCCGAAGAAGGTCAACAGCTCGCCCGCCTGCGCATCGAGAACCAGCAGAGGACCGACAGCCGACAATACAACCTTCGACGACGCTACGTCGAGTACCAGCCCGGCGACCGTGTTTGGGTCTGGACCCCGATACGCCGACGAGGACTTAGCGAGAAACTTTTACGTCGCTATTTCGGACCATATAAGATCATCCGACGTATTGACGCACTGGACTATGAGGTCGTGCCAGACGGCATTTCGCAATCACAGCGGCGCCGCGCACGACCTGAAGTCATCCACGTGGTGCGTCTTAAGCCTTTCTACGCCCGCTGACAAACTTAGGTACTTTGTTACTGTGTTTTTTTTTCTTTATTACGCGTGGTTTTGTTTTCGCTTTCACATTTGTTTGTAGCATCGGGACGATGCTTTTTTTAAGGGGAGGGTATTTACACGTATACATGTTTATCTTTCACCGGTGGCCGCTTTCCACCGGCTAACAAATGTTAAACGTTATCGCTCGGCGCAGGACTCGCCTGCATGGGAAGCTTCTCGAACGTGATCGATGCTTCTTTCCGTCGCCTGTTTTCACGGACGCTTATGTTAACTGATTATATAACCGACGCGAATTGTCTCTGGAAGACACAGCAGGTACCAGGGATTAATCTGGAACATTCGATGACTCGTGTATAAAAGCCGGCGCGTGTCACCGCTGATCAGATTTCGACGATCGCCGACTGTGTTCGCCGCTGTCGTTGTGCTTCGAGCGTAACTTGCTTTTGTGGGCACAGGTTCGCCCAATAAAGAATAAGTTTCGTTATACACAGTTTTACGACTGTTTACTTCAGCGTCACTACTACGTGACAATATATAACACAAACGAAGAAACAGGACGTACGTAGAAGCACGTTCTTTATATCAACATATATATATATATATATATATTGTGAAGAAGAAGACGCCCCTCCGTCCAGCGGCATCGCCAATGCTCGGCCCGCTCTGCTCGCGCTGTTGGTCGCTGGTGTCTTTTGGAGACGGTGCTCCACGCTGCCTCGCCGTTCTTGGAACTCGAAGCGTCCTTGAAGGACAGCGTCAATAAACCTCTTCTCAATTGGTGGAGGTGCTGGAATTCCCCCGCCACTTGCACCCTGGAGCTTCGAACCCGAACGCTTCCGCCCATCATGACCGACAACACAGACCCGCCGGCGCCTGCACCCCAGCCCGTCATCTGCGCCGGGGTTCCTCGGCTACGTGATCCGAAGGTCTTCAGCGGTACAGATGAAACGGACGTGGAGGACTGGTTTACGGCGTATCAACGGGTGAGCGCGCACAACAAGTGGGACGATGTCGCGAAGTTCACCAACGTCATATTTTATCTTACTGGCGTTGCCCAACTCTGGTTCCATAACCACGAAGTCGACATCCCGACATGGTAAATTTTCAAGACGTCTTTCACTCAAGTCTTTGGTCGACCTGCTGTCCGCAAACTACGCGCTGAACAGTGCTTGCGAGCCCGTGCACAGCAGACGTGAAAATTTCACTAGCTACATTGAAGACGTCGTCGACCTCTTTGTAAACGTGTCAACGCCGCCATGCCCGAAGCTGATAAAGTTCAGCACATCCTTAAAGGCATCTATGACGGCGCATTCCAGATGCTTTGGCCAGAAATCCGCGTACCAGGGAGAGGATTGTACCGCAATCCTGACTGCCATCGGTGACAAAATCAACTGTACAGTCTCAGCCACTGATGTCGACACAGTGCATCGCGTACCAGCAATGTCTGGTCACAAGAATATAATCGTGCGGTTTTGCTCTCGAACAAAAAAGACTGAATTCATGAAGAAGGCGCGAAGGGCCCGAGTGAATACCCGGAGCATAGGGTTTTCAGGAGAGAACACGCAGGCGATATTCGTCAATGAGCATATATCGCCAGTCAATAAGCGTCTGTTCTCCAAGGCGCTTGCTTTAAAGAAGGAAAAAGGCTGGCAGTTCATCTGGACGGAAAATTGTCAGATCAAGATGCGGAAATCCCCCGACAGTCGGGTATTTCGCATCGCTTCTGATTCTGATCTATCTGTTATTACGTAACCTTGCATAAGCCTTCTAATTTTCAGTCTTTAAGTTGTATCCAATGGCTTCCTACTTTTTACCTGAAGAACTTGAGGCTTATTTTTCATTGCCCTGTCGTTCCCTAATCCATTTCAATGCGCGCAGTCTGCAAAAAAAAACATGGATGGCATTACAAATTTTTTATCTTCTACCCGTCATAACTTCTCTGTTATTTGTGTTAGTGAAACCTGGCTCTGCGCATCTCACAATAATTTGTATAGCTTCCCTTCGTACTCTTCTGAATATTGTCACCGTGATAACAGTAATCATGGTGGTGCTGCTATTTTTATATCCTCCGAGTTGCGTTTCCATAGACGATTTGACTTGACACTCAATGTGGCGAACTGCGAATCTGTTTGGGTCGAATTTCACGATTCATTTTTTTCACAAGATAAGAAAAATCTAATAGTCGGTTGCATCTATCGTTCACCTTCATCATCTGTAAGCGCGTATTGCTTAGCATTAAGTGATTTGTTGCATAAATTAACATTTGAGCAAAAAAATGTTATTATCATGGGTGATATTAATATTAACCTTTTAGATACATCCAACTCGCTATGTAATGATTATGTTAGCTGCCTAAACGGGTTTGGATATGAAAACCCAGTTGCTCTTCCAACTCGCTGTCCCACAAATAAACAGGGTACGCTTATCGACCACATATTGTCTAATCTTCTTAGTAACCCTGACTGTGGTGTTGTCCAAGCTTCGATAACCGACCACTACCCAATATTCGTGCGCTTAACGTCTACTCCTGGCACTACCGATGCAAGCTTCACCAAAAAGAAGTTTAATTCGTCAATATTCATTGAATTAATCACTAATTCAGACTGGTCCCCAGTAATGACATGCGATAACCCTGAAACTGCCTATAACACATTTTCAAAAATAATTTCCAATGCTATCGCAGATTCCACCGTAGTAACGAACTGTAAAAAAACGTTTTCAGCTCCTCGTAACCCGTGGTTATCCACCAGTTTGCTAAATTGTCTACGGAAAAAAGACAACCTTTACAGAAAAACCAAAAAACAGCCATTTAACACTGCACTTCACGAAAGGTATAACAAATATTCAAATTTGTTAGGAAAACTACTCAAGCAAGCTAAAACTTTGTACTATGAAAATGAAATTAAGTGTGCCGGTAATGATGTAAAAAAACAATGGAAAGTATTAAACAGTTTTTTAGGACGATCCAATCGTAATGCCGAAATAAACATCATACAATCGGAGGCTCTTCTCCTTGATAATCCCTTGGATATTGCAAACTCGTTCATTAATTTCTTCTGTACAGATAATCAAGGGTGTGACGATTCATTTACCATGACTTACCCCCGTATGCCTCATAGCTTTTTCCTTCATCCCGCAACGCCTGAAGAAATAATCACAGTCATTTCCAATTTAAAAAACACAGGGCCTGGTCTTGATAACTTCAGCCCATCTCTCATAAAGATGATAGCGTGCTTAATATCCGGAATATTTTGCCACATCGTCAACCTTATCTTTAAGACCGGAATTTTCCCAAGTTATTTGAAAAAGGCCAAAATAATCCCTGTTTTCAAGAAGGGAGATAAGCGCTTAACATCTAACTACCGCCCTATTGCCATACTTTCGTTCTTTAGTAAAATTGTCGAAAAACTAATCGTAATGCGCTTGTCAAGTTATTTGTCTAAATTTCATATCCTGTCATCAAATCAATTTGGCTTTCGGGAGGGATACTCAACTGATTTAGCATTAATATTTCTAACAGATAAGATGCGGCAGGCAATTGACACTGGCAATTTTGCTGGTGCATTATTTATTGATCTTTCTAAAGCGTTCGACTCACTTGTTCATAACATACTTTTTGCTAAATTGGATTCCATTCGTATAACTGGCCCGGCATTGCGATTATTACGGAACTATTTGCGCGATAGAGAGTACACTGTGTCAATATCCGGTACTTACTCACACCCTAAAACAACTAACATTGGTGTGCCGCAAGAATCTATATTAGGACCTCTCTTGTTTTTAATATATATTAATGATCTCTCACAGTGCCTAAAGTCATCTGAATGTATCCTCTACGCCGACGACACCACTATCTTCTCCTCAGACAAAAGCCTTGATTTATTAATGTCCAAGCTTAACCACGACGCAGCAAACATTGTAACTTGGTGCCGACTAAACAGATTACACATTAATACTGCAAAATCTACCTTCGTCATTTTCACAGCTAAGCAAAAGCTTATCTCGGGGTCTCCATCGCTAACCTTTGCTTCCAGCAAACTTTATCCTACTGACAGTGTAGTGTTTCTTGGCGTCACATTAGATAAACACCTAAAATTTGATGAGCATGTTTTATCCTTAACCAAGAAGGCAGCTTATGGAATTAGAATGTTAATTAAAGTTCGCAATTTCTTTAATCTGAAGACACTCATCTCTCTTTACTACGCTTTCATTCATACGCATATTAATTATTGCATAGCATCATGGGGAAACACGTATCCCGCTCATTTATCCCCATTGCAGCATACCCAAAATCAAGCAATTCGCATCATCACACGTAGCAGCTACACATCAGAAGCATCTTCATTGCTCAGTTCTAATGGCATTTTATCAGTACAGAAACTAAATAAGTACTCACTTGGAATGCTTGTCCATAAATCTGTTAACGGAAAGCTCCCGTTCCCGATAATTAATAACAGCCAATATCCTCACTCCACATCTACCCGATTCGCTTCTACCAACAGCTATCTATTACCAAATGCTAGAACTAATTATGGTAAATTTACTACCAGTTTTTCAGCCACACAACTCTGGAACTCATTACCGTGTCATATTAAGATAATCTTTCATTTTTACACATTCAAATCAAGCCTCCGTAAATTTTTGCACGCAATGTAATCATTTCATGATGACCGTTTCATTAATAACTACTTTGTGTTTTAAAATAGTTTACGATGTTAGCTAGTGACTTATTTAATACGGTGTTTTGTATGTTTGCATATAGCTGCTTTGTATTTACATATCTTACTCATTTTTAACGGGAGGTCCCCTGTACAGTCTGTTGACTATGGGACCTCCCTCTGTATGTTTGTATAATCTCCATTTGTAACTTTCTATTATGCACAAATAAAGAACTGAACTGAACTGAACTGATGTAGTCACGTAATGCCAGAGCTACGAATAGTTGAAGAAGCAACGCACCCTGACTCGGCAGCCTCTCTCGACCGCCGACTCGCTAGCGAGTCTGACGGTTGCCGTTTCCGACCACTCTCCACTGCTTCAGCAGATTCATGACTTCGTGCGCGAGGAGGATGCCCGTCAACGTTCCTAGGTCCCCTTCACTCAGGAGCCGTCCTGTCGTCTGCCTTCAACGCTCCGCACTGTCATTGCCGAAGCGATCGCTCAAGCTGTTCCCGTCACTCACCACCTGCCACCTGTGGCCGCGCCTCTTCCCTATACGCAGCCAGTGCAGCCTGTTGCCGCGCCTCTTACGTATGCGCAGGCAGCGCAGCCTGTTGCCGTGCCTCCTACCTATGCGCAGGTAGTGCGTAGGCCTCCCCAGCCGCCTTTCTCGGTCCTGCTACAGTCTGCACCACCCGCAGCTCCTACTGCTTCTTGGGCCGGGCCGAGAGTCAGCAATACATGGCGGACGCCTGACAACCGTCCGATCTGTTACGCCTGCTGCACGCCAGGACACGTCGCTCGCTATTGCCGCCGTCGCCTTCCAACTCCCGACGACGCTGCCCGGCCGTTCCAGTATGGCAGTCAGCCCATGCGCCAATCAGCCCCGGGTCCCTCCCAGCGGTACGTTTCTTCTGACCTCCATGAATTTCCGTCGCGCCGATCCCCATCTTCTCGTCGACGATCGCTCTCCCCAATGCGTCGCCGACCCGCACCCTCCGACCAGGAAAATTAAGCGCCGCAGTTCACGAGGCAAGAACTGCGCCATCTGCGAACTTCCCAAGTCTTCGCTCTTCTCCTGCTAACATGGTGGCAATATCTGTCGAAGGTATTTCTAATTTTGCGCTTGTGGACACCGGTGCCGCCGTTTCTGTTATAGCCGCCAAACTCTGCCGTTCGCTGCGCAAGGTGACCACGCCACTGTCTGGACTGTCGCTTCACACGGCAAGCGCGCAGCACGTGACACCTCTCGCAGCCTGTACTGCCCGTGTGCTTTTACAAGGCGTTTTGTATGTTGTCGAGTTTATTGTCCTTCCTGCCTGCTCACATGACGTCATCCTTGGGTGGGACTTCTTGTCCCGTCATAATGCCGTCATCGACTGCGCACGAGCTGAAGCTGAATTTTCGCCGCTGTGTGACGCACCTTCCCACGACGCTCTTGATCAGCCGCCTTAACTGGTCGTGCGTGAGGACACCGACATTCCGCCTGACTCTTTTGCCCTTGTCCCAGTCGTCTGCGATGCCGTCACCGATGCTACGGTCTTCTTTACACCATCTGACATCTTTATGACTCGCAAAGCCGTTCTACTGCCTTTTGCAATGCTTGACATCGCCGCTGGCATCAGCAATATTTTTGTGTACAATCCACTTTCTGCGTCGGTTACGTTGCTTGTCGGCGAATGTCTCGGCCGCGTGGAACAGCTTGACTCTTCGTTCTTTGTTACCGTGCCCGACGAATCTTTCCATACTGACTCGAATGAACTCCTCGCCCTTTCAACGCTTGAAGAGTCGTCGAGTGACATGTTTTCCAGTTCCATCGCCACGACACCCACCGCTGCTGAACACTCCGAGCTTCTTCAGCTTCTACACCACTTCAGAAATTCCTTCGATGTTTCTCAGCCGCAATTGGGCCGAACGTCGGAAGTACAGCACTACACTGACACCGGCTTACACCAGCCGTTACGTCAACGACCGTACTGCGTCTCCGCCGACGAGCGTCCCGTCATCGACGACCAAGTCGACGATATGCTACGCCGTGGCGTTATCCAACCATCCCACAGTCCCTGGGCATCTCCTGTCGTTCTCGTGCGCAAGAAGGACGGGTCTATTCGCTTTTGCGTTGACTACCGTCGATTAAATAAGGTCACGCGCAAGGATGTCTATCCTTTGCCGCGCATCGACGACACCCTTTTATTTTATTTATTTATTTATTTATTTTACCTTCAAGCGCACAGAGCTTTACAGAGGGGAGTGGGGTACATAATAGTAAACAAAATATAAAATGTAATAATATGTACAATTCTAGTGAAATCTACAATACACAGGACGAGACAATGTTAGGCTAATACAAAAAAAGCAGGAATGAAGATACAATGCGAAGAACCGCGTTAAGAAAAAAAAAACTTCATGCGTCATCAAATAAGTGACTGTAAATGGTTACACAAAATTGATCATGGTCCGAAATGGAAACAATATCTGAGGGAAGGTGGTTCCAGTCACTGGACGTGCGTGGGACGAAAGAATAAAAAAAAGTGTTAGTGCGGCAAGTAGTAACGTGTACCTTATGGTGGTGATCTAAGCGTACACCCTTCAGGGCGCGGAATTCTGTTCGTCCCTAGACTTGCGTTCTGGCTACTGGCAGGTTCCAATGGCTGAAGCCGATCGCCAGAAAACGGCATTTATTACACCTGACGGCCTATACGAGTTCAACGTGATGCCCTTTGGACTTTGCAACGCACCTGCAACGTTTGAACGACTCATGGACAATACGCTGCGTGGCCTCAAGTGATCTATGTGTCTTTGTTACCTAGACGATGTCGTGGTTTTCTCGCCTGACTTTCCGACCCACCTCCTTCGCCTTAGACGTGTTTTGACGTGTCTCACCAACGCTGGCCTGCAACTGAACCTTAAGAAGTGCCGCTTCGCCGCGCGGGAGCTGACCATCTTTCGCCACACAGTGTCCAAGCACGGCGTTCTACCAGACCCTGCGAAACTTCGTGCAGTCGCTCAGTTTCCGAAGCCTACTAACGTCAAAAAACTACGCAGTTTTGTGGGCCTGTGCTCGTATTTCAGGCGCTTTGTCCGCAATTTCGCATCGATCATGTCGCCCTTGACCCAGCTCCTACGCGGTGGCGCGGACCTCTCCTCCTGGTCCCCTGCATGCGACGTCGCGTTTGCTACATTGCGTCGTCTTCTTACCTCTCCACCTATTCTTCGCATTTCGACCCGACAGCTGCTACTGAGGTACATACAGACGCCAGCGGGGTTGGTCTTGGTGCCGTCCTCGGGCAACGCAAGCCCGGCTACTCCGAATACATGGTCGCCTATGCGAGTCGTACGCTGACTAAAGCGGAGGCCAATTACAGCGTGACTGAAAAAGAGTGCTTGGCTCTAGTATGGGCGCTTGGCAAGTTCCGCCCATACTTATACGGCCACCCATTTGATCTAGTAACTGATCACCATGCGCTTTGTTGGCTCGCCATGTTGAAAGATCCATCTGGCCGCTTAGCACGCTGGGCACTCCGAATCCAGGAGTACGACATTGGCGTCGTCTACCGCTGCGGACGCAAGCACACTGACGCAGACGCCCTGTCCCGTTCACCTCTACCTCCAGACTCGGCCTGCGGAACCACTTGCGCTCATCCCCTGCCATCTCTTGACCTTGACTCGATTGGCAACGAACAACGCCGTGACCCGTGAATCGCTTCTCTTTTCGCCTATCTTTCCGGGTCATCAACCACCCCTGTATCACGATCCCTCCGACGCCAAGCTGTTCATTTCGCCATTCGTGATCAGCTGCTCCACCGAAGCAACTACGCTTCCGAAGGCCGTAGATGGCTACTAGTCATTCCCCGCAGCTTGAGGTCCCAAATCTGTGCCTCTTTTCACGACGATCCGCAATGTGGCCACGCCGGACTACTTAAGACTTACGAACGTATCACCCACCGCTACTACTGGTGGGGAATGTACACTTATGCACGAAAGTTTGTTCAGTGCTGCCCTGACTGTCAACGTCGCAAATTACCACCTTTACGTGCGTCTGGTGCCTTGCAGCCGCTTCCGTGCCTTGCCAAACCCTTCGATCGCGCAGGCATTGACCTCTACGGCCGCGCTTCCCATGACACAGGATGGCAATCGGTGGATTATAGTTGCGGTGGACGATCTGACACGCTACGCCGAAACTGCGGCTCTACCGAATGCTACAGCGCGGGATATAGCCTCTTTCGTCCTGCATCGCTTCATCCTTCGACATGGTGCACCTCGAGAACTCCTCAGTGATAGAGGTCGCACCTTCCTCTCCGAGGTCGTCGAAGCTCTGCTTTCGGAATGCCACATTATTCATACGACGAGCACGGCTTACCATCCGCAAACTAACGGGCTCACGGAACGTGACCCGCCTCACCACAATAACAAAGCCGTCATCGGTCGGGCGTGCGCCAAATGTCCGATTTACTTGTGACAGGGCGGTTGTCGGGAAAGTAAGGTACCGCCTGTGCCGAGTGGAGCGCAACGGGACCTAGAGGAGCTGATGCAGGGATGGAGCGGCTCAATGTGTCTCCATGCGTCACACGCTCGAAATCGCTCGCTGCGGGTGGGGATGTTGCCGATGTAGGGAGACTGCGCCTCAATGCGTCAGCGTATGTCGTGCGCCGAAATTCACTCACCTGGCGTGTTCTTTCGGGGCGAGATTGAGGTACCCCGAGTGCATGCTGCACTTCGTCACGCACGATGTCGGCGATACAGTTGACCGTAGGCTGCTGCGCCCGGTGCAGCTGTTGCTGTTCGTCGCGGACTACCGATCGTATTAGCTCGCGGAGCACTTCAATGTCAGTCGCGAAAGCTTCCAGACCAACAGTTGTGAAGCAGCATTTACTTTCCCGTCATGCTGGTTCGACCACTGCAACGGCTTCTGTGAGGAACTCGGTAACCGTCCTCGGCGGGTTAGGAACAAGCCCACCGAAGAGCTGTTCTTTGACACCCCGCATCAAATGACGGAGCTTCTTGTCTTCCGGCATGGTAGGGTCGGCTCGCCTGAAGAGACATGTCGTGTCTTCAACGTACATCAGAACGCTTTCATTGGGCTTCTGAGCGCGCGGTTGGAGGGCCCGTTCTGCTCGCTCACGGCGATCGGGGCTTGAGTAGGGGTCCAAGAGCCACCGAAATAACTCACGCCATGATGTCAGGGCGTCTTCGCGGTTCTGGAACCAGGTGCGAGCGCCGTCCTCGAGGCTGAAATACGCATTCCTTAATTTCGCTCGGTCGTCCCACTCGTTGTAATCTGCTACTCGCTCAAAGTCATCCAGCCAGTCTTCCACGTCTTCATAAACGTCGCCGTGGAAGGAACGTGGCACTCTCGGGTTCTGCAGCGTTAAATGAGTTGGTACTGTCGCCGTACCTTCCACCGTTGCCATTCTGCTCCCGGATGACGGTATAATGTCAGGGGCTAGTCCTCGAATTCTCTGGCTGGCACGGTGCACTGGTGTAAGCTCCGGTATGGCGCTGACGTTCATGCTGCTAGGAGGGGTCTGTTGCATATGTCGAGGTTACGCCGCACCTCCACCAGAAATGTCGCGTTCTAGGGGAACAGGCGACCTGAAGCGCTGAGTTCGAGTCTCTGACCGCCAGCTGATCAAACTCAAAACTCAAGCACCCACGCGTGGATCGGAGGATCTTCGTCTGCATCTGCGCATGGCGCCCGTCAAAGCAGATGCCAGCGCATGGCGCGTGGACTAGCGCGCGTCTTCGGCTTTCTAATTATGTAGCACATGTTGCGATGTGTGGCAACCTATCTCTCTCTCTCTATATATATATATATATATATATATTTGACGCGCATATTTCTTGAGTTTTTTCATATATATATATATATATATATATATATATATATATATATATATATATGAAGAAACTCAAGAAATATGCGCGTCAAATTTGAGGTGGCACACAAAACAAAGCTTCACATACACTCTAAAACAGTTGCACCCTTTGGGGTGCATTTTTGCCACACAACCCTAATCGCCATCCGTCCTCTCTTGAAAACTCTGCATTTGCTACTTTCCTGTCGAGAACGCTGTGTCACGCTGATAACGCTCTTGTCGTTCGTGACCGAAAAGTACCGGGCGCACAGCGTTAAAGAAAGAAAAGCCACGCAAGTCAGATGACGATTATTGTTCTGTGGCAAAAATACGCCCCAAAGGGTGCAACTGTTTTTAGAGTGTAGACATTTAACAGAGACTTCTTCAAAACCATGCCTTAATAATTTATCGCTCCAACACGCACTGCCTCTCAAGTACAAATGCGTTTGAAAAGCTTGGTATCTTATCCTTCACGTGGCTGCAAAATAATAAGGTCTGCATCACGATAAACAACATTATAAAACTAATTATCCAATACCATCGAGTATTTTCTTTTTCTCAAACCATATCACTAGGCGAGCTTCAAATTTCAATTTCAACCAACCATATGTAGCAACTTGTGTGGTGAACGGTTAATTGAGTTTGCCGGAGCAAATGCTTGGACTGAGCAACCAATAGAAATAAAAGTAGCTAGAGATTTTAACTGAGTTCTAAATTGTATTACTTATCTAACCAAACAGAATGGTGCAATTTCTTGTTACTGTTGCGTGTCTGTTCTACTTTTTTTCTCGAGATTTTTCCTTGTTTGTCTTCTTTTCTTACCTGTCTTCTTTTCGTCCTCGTCTCTCTTGTGCTGTTTTTTTGTTCAAGCAATTTTTCACCTTATTTTGATTTTGCGAAATGTTTGTTTTTAGATATTTGTACGTTTTAATGCATCTAGTATGAACTCATGGTTGTTAGAATTTGGTCTAGCGGGTTTTTAGGCGGTAGATTTTGTTTACATGTGATGACTTGTTGTATGTGAGCGTTGCTTGTGTTTGCTCCCTTACGCATAACCTGTATGCATAGACCATATTGGACCGGCTACTAGCTTTAAGCTATCAGTCCAAACAGTGTTTGTACATTTCTATCGGATTCTCGAATAAAGTGTTTCCTCCTTCCTCCTCGAATAGAAGAACGCAAATGCATTTCTTGCAATTCTAACAGTGTTCAAGTTTGTCTTGGACCTAACTGGCTCAGCGCTTGTAAAACAGCGCTTCTCAGGTGAAGCACGGACGCACTTGTCCTTAATTATCTTGAACTGACTGCAGTGTATTCAACTTAAATCCTGGGAACACGTACCTGTAGTACTCGCACCTCTTGGCTGCATATTCACGTAGGTCTGTAGTGTCAATAACGTTCTTTACTGCATCGGGCAAGCTCTCTTCCGGTACTCCTCGGAGACGACCGAACAGGTACAGGCTCTCGTAAGCGGTCAGCTTCCCTAGCAGCGCGTTACCCTGAGGGCAGTAGCCAATCCTTGATTGCCACTGCAGTGATCAGAGTAACAGTGGGAAAATGTGTTAAAAGGATAGCAAAAGTTTATCTTCATATGCCGGGTCGTTTCTACGAAGGCCTTCTACGCAAATTTCTCCTGCCTACGCAGCCGCAGCCGCAGATGACCTCTCCCGCTTGTTAAATCCGTAAGAAGGTAATAAAAACACCGCATATCCACGAAGTGAATGATTATGAGTGAACAAAGCACCGGCCGGGGGATCATTCGGGCAAAACGCCGGAAGCGCTCTCCGGAAGCCGGAAGCTGGCTTCCGGTTATATACTGTACATGTGTACAGTATATACAGCGCTTATATAGCCCTTCTGCACCGCAGCGCCCCTAGCTACGGACGAGAGAGAGAGAGCGCGCGTCGCGAACAAGAGAGAAAGAAAAAGAGAGCACAGCTGCGCCTCTAGCGAGAGCGGCGAGTACTAGCGTAGCTACGACGGCGCGACGGCGGACAAGGCTCGGCCCTAAGGAACTTCACCCCTAAAAAGTCGCAGGTCTACGCGGCACACGCAGCAGTCACAGCGTAAGCTGGTGGAGCGGCTCAAAAGTAGCTCCAATTTGGGCACCACGCACAACAGAGTCTTCGCGGCAGTCTGTTCGCATCCTTTTGACGAGAACGATCTGAACGGTCCTCCCGGCGTCGACGGCGAGCTGCGGCTTGTAATGCTCTCTGCACAGCAGTCTGCTGAGCCCGACCAAGCATTACAACTGCAACTTACATGTCGGGCACGCTGCTTTTGCAGGCACGTTAACTAGAAGGCGCCACCATACTGGCGGAGGCTCGGCAGCTCGGGCAGCTCGGTATCGCGTAGATTGAGCGCCTCGTCTGAATCGCATGTCGTCTTCTGCGGCTGCCCACGCAGCGTTTGCAGGCGTCTTACCTAGATGGCGTCACCATATTGGCGGAGGCTCGGGTTGTCTGCCCCTGCGCGCTGGCCTTATAGGACATTTCTCCGCTGCCCGATAGCAAGCGCGTGCGTGGCTCAGTAGTACAGTATCCGGCTCCCAAGCAGCGGGCGCGGGTTCAATCCCGGCGGGAATCGGGTACTTCTTTCGTATTTCCGGCGATAGTGGTTACGGCAGCGTACACCGTCGCGGGCGGCTTCATCGCGAAACGAAACGGCTATTAGAATGAGCGCATAACAACTTAAGCTGTAAAAAGCCTTGAGTACTCCGCAGGAACATGACACAGGAACCTTTTTGGTATTAGGGACTTCTGCCTTAACAGGCCATCAAGGCAGGCCGCAAGCTCGAACGTTCTTGTTTAAAAATTCACCGATGATTACCATGCTCCATAATGAGAATTTTGAACGCAGGTGTTTGCGTGTTTTGAATTGGTGATATATGTGGCAAAGAATCTGATACTGAACGACATTGTACGCTCCGTGGCGGCGCTGATTCTCTGCTCAGTCAGCTCGTTTAGCAGCAGCGGCAGACGAAGCATTTCCACTAGTTGCGTCGCTAATTGTTAAAAAAGAATGCGTGAACGCGTGGCTCGCGTGGTGTGCATTCTCTAGCGGTGGCAACGCAGGCAATGTAGCGCATGCTCAATAAGTGCGAAGCCCACGCGAGCGCTTGGTTTTCATATCTGGTATCGGTGGAAGCGCTAGTGACATGCCTGGTCGCCGCCGTGGAGCACATCTCGTGCGGCACTCCGCTTTCCTTCTAACCCTTTCGCCATACTCTCCCCCTCCGCTTTCCACCTCGCGCTCTCTTCGCTCACCCCTGTTCTAGAGCGAAAGCTGTACTACGCCATGTCTCGCAAGTTCACCGTGTCGCAAGTTCATCGCGTCGCAATGAACTTGAGGCGCCGGAGCGCAAGTGTGGCAGGTGTTACGTCACGGCACGTTATCCGCTGCGGAGAGGCGTCGCAGGGGTGCTCGCTTGGAGCGTCGCGGCTGCGGTACCACGTGCCCAGGCGAGCCTCTCTAGCATAGGTCGGCGCACTCACTCATGAGTGCACTCACTCACACTCACTCGCACTCATTTCAAAGGCGTGAATGCGAGTGCGAGTGAGTGCCAGTGAGTGTGATTGCAGGTGAGTGCGAGTGTAAGTGAGTACCAGTGAGTGTGAGTGCGAGTGAGTGCCAGTGAGTTTGAGTGCAGGTGAGTGCGAGTGAGTGCCTGTGAGTGTGAGTGGAGGTGAGTGCGAGTGAGTGCCAGTGAGTGTGAGTGCAGGTGAGTGCGAGTGCGAGTGAGTGCCAGTGTGTGAGTGGAGGTGAGTGTGAGTGCGAGTGAGTGCGAGTGAGTGCTAGTGAGTGTGAGTGGAGGTGAGTGCGAGTGCGGGTGAGTGTGAGTGGAGGTGAGTGCCAGTGTGAGGGAGTACCAGTGAGTGTGAGTACAGGTGAGTGCGAGTGAGTGCCACTGAGTGTGAGTGGAGACGAGTGTGAGTGAGTGTCTGTGAGTGTGAGTGGAGGTGAATGCGAGTGCGAGTGAGTGCCAGTGAGTGGAAGTGAGTGTGAGTGACGTGTCTTCATAGAAGTAGTGTAATGTGTGTGATTGGTGGCTAAAGCGTCCTTAGATGCACCCACGCTGACGCCTGGTGGCACGCGACGTCGTGACCATGAGCAACCGTCGTGCTAGTGACGCTGCACACGCTGTAACTGTGGAGGTAACTGAATCGTCACCGAGTGCGAGTGCGGGTGAGTGTGAGTGGAGGTGAGTGCTTCTTGATGCCAGCGTCCCTTCGAATGCTGGCATCGAGGCGTCGTAGTGCTGAGACCACCGAAGCGTTCACTGTCGGTGCGCGTTAGGGAGTACCAGTGAGTGTGAGTAGCTCTCGGCAAAGTTAAACGCTGATCTATCGTGCGAGTGAGTGTTCGTGTACATTGTAACTGAGTATTTCCGTGACGGAAATAGTCAGGATCTTGGTGGACGAGCATAAAACACTTTCGTGTTAAAATTATTGTGAGTGAGTGAGTGAGTATTCTCCCACACTGCCGACCTATGGTCTCTAGCAAATGTGGAGTGTGAGTGGAGTGCTAGTGAGTGTGAGTGGAGGTGAGTGCGAGTGCGGGTGAGTGTGAGTGGAGGTGAGTGCCAGTGTGAGGGAGTACCAGTGAGTGTGAGTACAGGTGAGTGCGAGTGAGTGCCACTGAGTGTGAGTGGAGACGAGTGTGAGTGAGTGTCTGTGAGTGTGAGTGGAGGTGAATGCGAGTGCGAGTGAGTGCCAGTGAGTGGAAGTGAGTGTGAGTGTGTGCTGTGAGTGTGAGTGGAGGTGATTGTGAACGTGAGTGAGTGTGGGGCCTGGAAAAAATTATTGTGAGTGAGTGTGAGTGAGTATTCTCCCACACTGCCGACCTATGGTCTCTAGCAAATGTCTAGCTAAGGCAAACTTGGCTGCTGAAACACTGGAGAAAAGGGAGGCCAGATCAACACGTTAGAGAGAAGCTTACCAAGTGCGGAGCCGTGAATTAATGAAACACTGTGTGCATAGTATTTGCAGAACCAAGCCAAACAGACCTTTCCCTCGTGATAACTAGGTTTACAAGAGTTCAACCTCAGCTATTTTTTTATCTCCCGCGGCGCTCCGCATTCGCTCCTTCATCCTTTGCGCTGCTCGTTCTCTCAGTTACGCCGAGGGATGCAGACGCTCAACGCAGGAACGGGCACCTAATAGCTGCGCTCTAAAATTGCAAGAGGGTGGTTTGGGAAAGTGAATAGCATAGTTACCAATTTCCAGTAGGAGGTGCAACAATATCAACGGACAAAAAACATCACGCAGCTGTGACGTCTTTTGACAATGAAGGGATCGTCCTCACGTACGTGAGCCCCACGTTATTGGTAGGAGCTAACGTTGCTTCATGTGGAGATGACACTACCGAAATTAACGAACTGCTTCCTGGTCATCAAGTACGCCTTGCGTGTATGGTGGTAAGTCCGCATCCAGGGGAGATGGTACGATTGGGAAATCTGCGCAGAGCAAGGACACCTCTACAGCTCGCATTCTAGGAATACGCAGAAACGCATTTCGTCTCTTCAACTGAGCCCGTGAAAGAGTATCCATGATAGCTAACAATTCAAACAGCGACGTCAACAGCTGAAGGTGCAAATCCTTAGATGGCTCGGTCGGGTACGAAATCGCGACTAACTCTTCCTTTCGTAGTTTGAGAAATTTTAAGAGCGGAGCTGTTTAAGCAGGAAAGAAAATAGGGGGTTTTACGTGTCAAAACCACGATCTGATTATGTGACATGCCGGTGTGGAGGACTCCGGAATAATTTAGACCACCAGGGTTCTTTAACGTGGATCTCAATCAAAGTACACGGGGTTCTTTTTTCGCATTTCGCCCGCATCGAAATGCGGCCGCCGCGGCCGGGATTCGATCCCGCGACCTCGTGCTTAGCAGCCCAACACCTATAGCCACTAATCAACCACGGCGGGTAGTTTAAACCGGTGGTTGCCCGTATAGCGTAGACCGGGACTCCGCGCGTTGCCTAGCAACCACTTGGCAAAGCTGCGCCTCGCTTCACCGCCGCGCCAAGCTGCTACGACCACGCACCTGCTCCGTCTAGCCAGGACGTCACTTCGCATCGCCTTGCAACCACATGTGCCTCGCTTCGCCTAGACATGTCAACGCTTCGCCAGGCCACGTCGTTGATTCGCCAAGATTTGCTACCGCCTAGTTACACGCTTTGCCCAGCCGCGTTGTCAGTTGGATGATCGTGTTGAGGCGGAGCTAAGTCATGACGTCACCAGGGAGATAAAGCTCGGAGCCGCCACGACGGCGGCACAACTCTCGTCGACTCTGTGGCGAGAACATGTAGCCTTGCCAATGGGACGACCAAAGAAGCCGCTCATCTGGAAGCGCGCCGTGGGGCAAAGCGAGAATCTGCGCGTCTAACGCCCGACTGCGCCTGACTAACGCCTGAATAAACTAGGTCAATCAAAAGCTCCGCTCTTTGCTCCAGCCTTGCACCACTAGTGCAAGATGCGCTATGTTTTTCTTTTTTTTTTTTGATGCACCGTTTCTAAATTATCGCTCAGTTATTTCCTGACATAGGGACATTGGGAGAAGCGAAAGTTGCCTGCATGGTAAGTCATAAAAGTAGAAAAGGTCAAATTAAATATTAGGTAATTACGTCACCTTGTAATAGAACCCGAGCAGCCGTGAAGTCACAATTGCTCAGTAGAAAGTCAGTGACTAGAACCTGTTTTGACACATATCCGTTCCACAAAAATACAGGAAACGCGATGGCATGCATTATTCTAATCCCCAACCGCTAGAAGGAGAGCAAAGTGATTTGAATACTTAACTTAAACGACATCGTATTTCACGGCAAGAATTGAGGACGGAAAAGACTTAAGCGGAGCTAGTTTTACAATTTCGAGCAAGCAGACACAACTTCACTACTGCTCTGCTTCATATCTGAAATTTGTGCAATTTGAAAGTGTATACTGAAGTGATTATTTCAAAAGGAAATACCTGTTTTTGTTTCATTTCGTTATCTTGACATTGTAATTATAGTTGTGTAGGTATTCCCACTTGAATAGAACGACTCTATGCACACGCTTAATGCGGTTGTTAAAGAAGTCCGACTGTACTCGTACTTACAATGAAAGGGTATACGTGCTTCATCTGAGATGCGGCCACCATGGCTACGGGGAATCGAACTCGTGAACTCGTGCTCAACAACACAATTTCATAGCCACTCAGCCGCCGCCGCGGTTTGCACGTCGAAAAACGCGTTGTATGCTAAAAAACTTCATGTGTTGAAGAGCTCTGCTTCGTGATTTCCTTACGCTTATAGAGATATCAGGATGACGACAATGACAATAGCGCGGCAAGGCGCTTACAATATGAAATCCTGTGCAGAAAAGTTTAGAAATTTCATTTTTTTAACCTCACAGCATATTTATACTTGGGGAAGGATTCCGGCTACATCTTTAACCAACACCATTTCCATCTAGGAAATGCCTGGGACAGCTGTTGTTTGAAAATTAGGGATTTACACACCTCCTACGAAATATACGCAGTTTGTAGATTTGGCTTATTTTACCTTTTGCATAATATAGTTATCAATGGTCTACCGCACCACGTTCTAGAGCATATCTCACAATCATGCCGTTAAAAGTAATACTCTCGGTTTAGCGTAGTGACAAATGATTCCGCGCACTGTGCAATAAAGTTGCCGATGGCGAGAAATCGCGAGGCATTCCTGGAACTAGGGAACTAGAAGTTAAAGCACAAGACTTTGTCACTTCTGCTGACCTCTCCAACTTCTCCGTGATAAATATCGCGTATGGCCGATGGCACAATGTTGTCACATCAGCTGCATAACTTAACCACACAACGAATAGTAGTGTGATGTTATCTAATACACAGTGGGACTATTCAACCTCGTAGTTACTCGCAATCCGGCACGCTTATGAATTGCAGAATTGAACTCGAGCAGTGCTGATGTCCTAATGTCAGTAATGATCAATCAAAGTGAAGCAATAACTGAGCAGAAACTCTATTCTTCGCACCAACTCCGGGACGAGTGCCCTCAAAATCTGTGGCGGAATGCTCACGTTATATAGTCAGGACTTGTTTTTATTTCCTTTTTACATATTTATTGAAGTTTATTGTACAGTACGCTCCTTTTATTTGGCTATAGTCATGAAAATGATCTTTCTGATGTTATTTGCCTCAGGGCACACCATTAGGACATATCTGTCGATGAGCCTAGCTCTACATTATTATCAGTACCTTGCACTTATTTACTGATAACGGAGTCATCTGCCAAAACCCTTGATGTTATGCCTGATACGCCAGCTCATAGAAATAAATGTGGATGACATGTATCAAAACAGCAGGGGACTCAGAAATGAACCTTGTGGGACTCCAGGCAAAGCGTGTAAAGAACCCGAGTTGGTATTATTTACTGTCACACACTGTATCACGTAGTTTGCTACTGTGTTATTGATCGTCACTACCACGTGACACTATGGTACGATAGGTGTGCCACAATACAAAGAATGGTATTACAAGCACTTAAATTAACATCGACGCATTTGCCACAGTTTGCAAACGTCTCTTTAGAAGTTGGTGGCAAACACAAAACACTTCACCTTCCGAGGATCCTGGGACAGCACTGCATCCCTCATGAAAGCTTCGCCATATGTCATCTGTGCTAGGCCGGTCAGCATTCGGAATGTTGTGCTCTTTCCGGCGCCGTTGACTCCCAGCAGGCCGAAGCATTCAGCCGGCCGTAGGGCGAACGAGAGTTCTTTCACAGCCTGCAGCACACCAAAACTTTTGTGCAGCCTTCGTGCCACCAAGGTTCTCTCGCCAAATTTCCCATTCTCGCAGATTGTTTCCACGGCGATCCACTCGGCTGCCACGTCTTCGTCTTCGGGCATGGCTGCCTTTCCCGGTGGCAATGTTCTCTGTAGGCCGAGCGAGCAACCTCCCGACACGCGGTATAGAAGGTAAAGAAACAAGACGCCGCCGAAAACAAGCATGAACAGGACGTCGTAGAGAATTCCGTGCGGTGAAGTGGATATAGCTTGAACCTCGTACCACGGCTCTCCTGTTTTGTTCAGGAGTACTGCAAAGGTAAGTGAAGAGAGTATTGCGGAACTGCATCTTAATTCTCAAAGACACAATACGCTAACATCACGGTCCGAGATATGAACGCTTTCTTGGGTGTCTGTAGTTCGTACTAAGAAGCTCACAAAACGGCGTTGCGTATAGCTAAGGATACGTAGAAACTGTTCGCGTTTCAGAAACTTGAATACATTTAAATGAAGCTTTACCGGTAAACATTATTCCTGCTTATAATCTAAACTCCCTTTTCGATCTCACAAATTATTCAATTACCAGTGCTCTACTTACGAAGCAGGCGTTGCGGAGAACATTTCACAAGATAAGCACGATTAGCGGTATTTCTTTCCACCACTCATCCATTGGCGACCACATAAAGTATGAATATTGTAGTGAGCCCTTCCTCAGACTGCAGTTTTTTTGAGATTTCTGTAACATATTCCTCGCAAACAATGTTTATTTCTACCCATTCCCATTGTGATACATGTGATAGTTCCGGAATGAGCTCAGTTGAATTAGTCACAAACATTTCGAGTGCAAATAGCATAATGTTCGTAGTACAGCAAAGCTCTTATTCGCTGTATTTATAATTATCTAAATTAGGGGGACTTTAAACACGATGTGAAAAAATTTTGAAATGAGTGGGTTATTTAGGGGGAACATCAAACTTTACGAACCCTGCTTTTCAGCCTTTTTGGCGGCGTCATATATGGCACTTTTAAGTGTTCCCGACGCTTTGGCAGTGTCAATGGCGTTAGCAATTTATTACTTCGAGAGAACAGGGGCCCAGTAGTGTTTGGTGTATGCTAAAAGTATGAAGAGGTGCAGGCGGATTCGCTGCTCTTACAATATTTACTGAATAATTGTTTTCTCTATCAATTTTCACGCGTTATACGAGGCCCCGTAGCTGGTTTCCCGCACTCCTCCATGAACAAGGCGGCGCACTTACTTTATATTCACTTGATATAGGCAGCATACTGTCGTTTGATTACGAATAAAACTTGAAATACTGGAATAATTGCAGGATTTGCAGAAACTTGTGTACACAGAGTTCCAAAAATTCAAACTGCATTTCACGTACTGCGTTGTTAGTTACCCCGTTCCAGAAAGTCTGAAGGACATAACGGGCATATTATCAGCAAATTCAGAGCAGTCAAATTGATATGTGTTTTGCTAAAAATGGGGAAAAACTTGGAGTACGCTTAAGTTTCACCTTTAAGAGTGGAAGGCGACCGCGTTATTGGCCGCAGTTGATGCCGACGCCGACACCATATTTTCCGCGACATGGGCCCCGATCAAAATTCAGAAAGGGTCGGTTTTCAACATTGCCCTCATTCCCCTGTACTAGAACCAAAGTACAGCGAAACACCATCAGAATTGGAGGACGCTTAAGCTTCCTCTTTAACAGTGGAACGCGATAGCATTCAAGGATCCTTGGCTGCTTATCATGCTCTTTTCTCGCATATTCAAGTTACAGGGAGATGCTATTACGTCTGTAGGTTGTGGTTAAGTCGTACTTTATGATTTTTCTTGCGGATTTTACTTTCAGAAATTTAATTCACTGATACCTTGCGCCCCGCGTAGAGCCCGCCCGGTCGGGGTGGTTCGGCATGACGTGGTTCGGCATTATTATTTCCGCCAGACGCCGATGCTTACGCCGACGCTGACGCCGACGCCAACGCCGGATTTTCTGCGACACGGAGCCCTTAACGCTATCTCGTTAAACAACAACCTCATTGATCATCTATGTCATGCGAAGCATATCTGATATGTATAGGTGACGCAAATGTGTGAGAGCTTCAGTTCTTAAGTGCTATTATTAAGGGACTTTTTTTTACCCTTATTTAGACGCATGGCTTCTACCGTCATAGATAATAGCAACTTACGCGTACTTAACTACGAGACGTGCTCGTATGTGACTAGATCGACTCCTCTGGTGTACGCGTGGTCGATGACACCGCCACTTTGCGGAGTGGGCACATTTTTCGTAGTGTTTAGGGTGATGCCAATCACTTCCCGAATGTCATGGTGAAACCACTGGTTGGCTGGGTTTGATCTCTTGCCACTTCGTTCAAAACAGCCCAGTTGAGTGCAGTTACGTCACGTGTGGCCACATAAGAAACCCAACAATCAGGTAGTCACCTCGTGACGAAAAAGCGTGACGTTCATGGGATGATGACGCTAGCCGGTGTAGTAACGATGGTATGACAATGACGGTGAGATGGTGACTACATGACGGCCATGTCGTGACGCCGGTGGCGTGAAGACCATGATATGAAGAAGAATGGTATGACGATGGCCATATGACAACGCAGTGGCAGTAACAGAATAGAAATGGCGGAAAGATTACGATGGTAAGACAACAAAAAATGATTACAATGTCATGTCATGACATGGTATGTCACTGACAACAGAGTGAGGGTGACGGCATGTTAGTGTTAGAGCTCACGTCAGCGCTGACGTGCATCAGGTACTGCTACGGCCCATCTTAATCATTCGCACTCTATCCGGTGTATGTTCTCACTATCTTCCACAGTGGCCAATCGGGCTGCCTTAGTTTGCACTATATACGATGTTAGCGTTATGACGGGTACCACCCAATCGGGCCACCCAAATTCGCACTATATCCCCAAATTTTGACTGCACTATTTCCGAGAACAGGCAAAACTTTCGGAGACAAAACATGATCAAAAAATAAGTGCTCATCCCTCTTTTACACGAATCAATAGAACACGAAAGTGAAACTGTCTTCACAGAAGCTGTTGCATTTTTGCTTCGTGAACTCGCGGTCCGCTGCAGCGAAAGGCTCAACAATTTGAGGGTCGGCGACCATGTTGCTGGTTTGCTTAGCACGCGGCGACCTTTAGGCGAGTGCCGTCCTGTTGTCGAGAGCCGCCCTGCTGGCGAGTGGCTTCGGTGAATGTGCGAGCAATCTGGTCGGGCTCCGTAGTGGCTACGGCAGCCAGCTGAGCTGCGTGGCGCAGAGCTGCAGGAATGCCAGGGGCAAAGATCGTACCGTCCGCTGCGAACGCGCGAAGTCATTCTGCTTCACGCTAGCGTGTCTCTCGCCGGGGCATAGCGGGATTCGCCCGGCGATGTCGTTGCCTTTCTGCGCCTTTTAGCGTAGCAGTTGTCTTAGGTGGTGCCGTCGCAAGCGAAGCAGTAGGCGATGCACTGCTGATGCACGTTCAAACCGCAATCCGCAGTTGACGAGGCGCCACAGGCTTAGCTGACGCGAAAGCCAAACCACAGAACACCTATTTGACCAAACCATTTGCGGTAACTGCCTACACGGGATCGCATACTCTGGCGCATACTCAGGTCACCATGGGAATGATGGGAAGTACATGGATTTGTCTGATCTTTGTGCTTGTGGATTTAGACGTTCTTGTGATTTTGCTTATTGCGCTTCATATGCCTACATTGTCGTAAATTTCCGAGCAATGTATACTTTTCTAAGTGCACAGTACACTGCGAACACGCACAATGGCTGCTAATTACAACAGTTCAGCTTGGCGAGGTGGCCAAACCGAAATGCGTAAAGCGTCTCAATGCACTGGCTTGCCCGTGATAAATTCATAACGTCGTTTTATGACGTGTGTCGAGGCGTTCGTCCGTGGCGTAATGGCTTCAACATCGGGCTTCTCTTCCAGAGTTCCTGTGTGTTCGAATGCTTCCGTCAGACAATATTAATAATGTTTTTTATTGTATGATTACTTATTGAATAATTATTGTATGAAACTATGCACGAGGCTATACATGGTTGTTTATTGTATGGCTACACCGCGTTGGACACTCCGCTGTGCTGTGACTACCGAAGCGCTTCCTGTCGGCGCTTGTTAGTGTCACAATACAGTGCTTCGCTTCACCGCTCCTGGATGGCGACTATCACATCTGTTACATCCGTTGCCGGAAATCAGTCGTGAAACCCGCGTTAAAAAACATTTTCGTGTTAAAAACGACATGGCGTTCTTGCGCATTACCTTGCTCTCACCTTGGTTTTTATTAGATAACGAAATTATTCGCATTGAAGAATTCCTTAAGCAAGTGTTCCGTGGCATTATCCCTAAACATTCCTCGGCGTTCTAGAAATGCATGTGGTACCGAGTTCGCATTCGCTGAAATTGCAAATGTAAACTCAATTGTGCATGTTAAATAGCGAAAAACTATTTTTTTTCGCTACATTCATACGTTGTTCAAGGCACTAGTGTTCTTTCATGGGGTGCTCAGCTAAGTGAAAAACAGGTACCTTGTTTATATTTCGAGCAAATAATGTGCCTGTTAAGCGTGATGCCTACGCAATGTTAATAGTGTGTTGGTTAATTACGGCACTCGGTGTAAGGTATACATACAAGAGCGCATATTTTATGGATCATGCAGAACTTATCCTAGGTGCAGGATTTGCAGTATTACAGGTAATGTTCGTGCGAAACTTGAAGAATTGTGACTTAACGTAAGGCTTTGCAAATAATACAATATTTTTCTCCCAATTTTCTTGCGTATACCAGGCGATAACGGTGTCCTTGGTGAACTAAATGAGTCATCTTGTTTATATTTCGCGCAAATATGAAACGGGTCATGAGTGATGTGTAAGCAAAGCTTAGATTGTGTCATATTGTGGCTTAATTCCGTCCTTGCTCGTTAATCACTTATTTGTGCTCTCTATAGCGTTATATGAATCTTATACGAACCGTGAACAAATTAGCTGGCACCGTAAGAACTGTAGCAGCAACGGAGCTCAAATTCGGTAAAAATGGGGGAACTGGAGAGCTGATTTGCAGGCGTACTGAAACGTGTGCAGGTGAAGTAGTATTTTTGATAAAAACTCCTTAAAGTAGTGATGAATATGATAACGCTGGCAATGTTTCAAACGGGTGAGTGATATGCAGGCAAAGTTTTGTAAATTACGGACAACTTAAATTTTTAATGCAACCTCTTAAAAGAAACAGTCTCACTGAAAATTGGGCAGTGGTTCTGCGAAGTCGCCATGTTTGCTGTGTCATGCAGCGACGTCGTCTGCGAAATGACTTGTTACTAAAACTCAAACTTATAGAGGTGAAAATACATCAAATCACAGAGTTTGTGCACCTACATTATGCGCCGCAATAAGTCTTGCTCGCGTGCAGTGGGCTGTGGCCGCTGAGCGCAGAAACATGACAATTTTCTAGTTAAGTGGTATGTAGATTCAGATTTGTTATGACTATCATGCAACAAAACGCCATATTTGTTGACACATCAGACATTGCTATACCGATTCATTATATCTCAATTTCGAATGCAAGCGAGAACAAGATTGTCGGCGGTATTCGTAGCGTTTTCCTACTATTTATGAATCGCCCGAACATCTTGACTTAGAAAAGCGATGATAAGCCTCAAACCAGAAGGTAAATCACGGATATAATTGCCTCTCAAGTCGGTTCCTCCTAGTGACTTGTATGCAGCAATGCGTAAAGCCATTTTTAGCGCGATCAACATTTTTCGGAAATCTGAGCCTTTTTTATTTGTCTGTTTGCATCTAACGTACTTTACCCCAACTTGTGCCACCGGGTAAGTGCCGATGGGCATATGCAGCTCTTCAATGACAGAAAAAAAAAAACACTAAACATTTTCCGGTGTTGGGCGGAATAGAATCGGCGTCATGTGTATCCAGAGAGACTCCACGCGCGGACTTCCCGGCGGCACCAGTAGATGGCGCACCATGTTGGGAGCGAACCTCGAAAGAGGAACCTGGCTGCGATACACTTTACACGACGTGTTTCGGCGGGCACAATATGGCGTGTCGTTACATTGCGTCATTGCTGATCGCCTTAACATAATAGTCTTCCACGAATAGTTTCTGTACGGCCTAATTTTGTAAAAAATACGATAAAAAAGCCGCAGTGTCGCTCGAAATGCGAAGCATCGATTGCGATAGGAAAATAGCTGAGAGCAATATGAAGTAAATATAATAGATTTAGAGGCAGTCTAATCTCTTAAACATACGCTTGCTAAGTTAAGAGGCATGGTGACAGCGCGCACAGCCATACATAAACACATCTCATTCGATGACCGCGGACACGCGTTGTCAACACGGTGACGGTGAGAAAGAGGAGCAGCAGCTGCGAGCGAATTGAGCTTCGTGCTGCCTCTCGCTTCAATGCGAACTAAGCGACGAGAACACCGCACAAACGAAGACATCTGCCAACCGGGTATCTAGATTCTGTACCAAACGCAAATCGCAATCAAGTCGCACGCGACCGCACTCAGCCGCGCCATAATCATCCGCAGCCGTAGCTGATTCCTTGCGAGGCTTTTTTCGGTGAAAGGGCCATCTGATGCTTTCGCATCAATAAACGAAGGAACCAACTAAACGTACGCAGAGATAGCTTCAATTGCCTCATGCTTCTTGTCGTGAAAACCGCTTTTCTTTGCTGATACACAGAGATGGCTGAACATCGGGAGGGTTGGTGGGTGTGCGTGGGCTAGCTCCGTGGAATTCATGTTAGCTCGTGGTTTTTCGAAACTAATTCGATTGGTGGTTTCCGTGTTTTGTGATGATACAACGGAGAATAATTATATTCGCGTTATTTCCACGAAAGCTGACGGTAAGAATATGCAGGGTGTCCTAGCTATCATGCATTGAACGTTGAAAAAAAAAAATACACGGATCATCCTACGCGAATAAGCCCAAATGCGTATTGTTTAGAGTCTCGCTCAGAAACCACCACAAATGTTTTAGTGTCTCATATCCAGATATTTTTAATTGTAGGAGTCATGAGGGAGGTAGCGGCCGAATACTGCACCAGGGAGGCCAATTCCTATTCTGGTGAGGGAGTGACTTTGTTGAAGCTTAGTGGGCCTTCCTAATTTGGTTGCACCTGGACAAATATAGCGCCACTAGCTCTCGGCGATTTTTTTGCCAGATATCAAGAGAAGGCAAGCGCAGTCGAGGACGGCAGAAAACTAGGTGGGGTTATGAAGGAAGAAATTTGCAGGCGCACGTTGGAATCAGCTAGCGCAAGACAGGGGTAATTGGAGATCGCAGGGAGAGGCCTTCATCCTGCAGTGCATGAATATGGCTGATGATGATGATCCAAATATTTACTGAAATGTTATTAAGATATCTTTTTAATTCATATCCCAATTGTCAGGATGACAATTTGGCGGTTGGTGGGAATGGTTGGACACGCTGTATAAAGTGAGGTGTTAATAGCAAGGTACACATGGCGTTCTAATTTTTTGGCAAATAGATAAAGCCCGCGAAATAAAAAAAGCGCAATAAAGAACGAGTGAGCGCGCAAGTGAACGAGCCAACGAACTAACGAATATTTTTTTTTTTTTTTTTTTGTGACGAACGCTCCACTACTACATCTGGAACCTCCAGACACAACGGGCAGGCCATTGTGGCTGCAAATTTGACTTGCCCCCTCGGCGATTCCGCAAGGCAAGGCGCATTACTCGCTTTCCTCGTTTCTACTGAGTGCGTCTACTATTCGCAGAGTATTATTGTTATGCCAGCAGATTTATATCAGCTACGAGCGCTTTCTTCCTTCCTTTTATTGCTGTAGCAGTTATAGGGACACTTCAACCGGATTTCTGCCATCGTCGTCACCGTCGCTGTGAGGTTCCGTATAGATTCCAAGGGCGATAAAACCGTCGCCGCGCGCCGTATGCGCGAGTGAAAGCGTGCGGGGGGGACGCGCGCTATCACGGAGAGCGAACGCACGGCGGAAAGCAAATGCGACCGTCGCGCGAAAGGCCGTAAGGGTATGGGAGGGAGGGAGGGAGGCGGGGCGACGCTGTGCTGCTTCACCAAATCCTTATCTTGCAACCGGGCGCAAGGGGAACTGGCCACTCACTCTCCAACGCGAAAGCAAGAAAGCGGGAAGGCAGCGTGGGAGGGAGGGGGGGCAGCTTCTCTTCTGCCAACAACTTCTCGTTTGCACTACTCCTCTGCACTTTGCCCGGCGCTGGCGGTCGCCCGCACCGTCTCTTATCTCCACACGGCTCTTACTTTTGTATGCGCTGTGCATTCGCCTCTCAGTTTCCGTCGAAGGGATTGACCGCGCGAACAATTCGCCCGCTGCGGCGGCTGCGCTTGCTGCCAGCGTTTTGACAGTCTTTGTCGGCGGTCATTCGGTGTGATCTATTCATGTTTGCTTGTGTGCGCTGACACCATACTTGTTAATTCAGTTAGTCCAAATGTGTCCAAGTTTATGCAGCGGATAAAACTACTATCCCTACTCCGAATAGCTCTCTACTAATTTGCTATCGCAATTGATGCTTCACCTTTCGGGCGAAACTGCGACATTTTTTTATTGCGACAGCACTTATATAGATACTTCAAGCGCATTTCTGCCGTTGGCATCACCGTCGCCGCCGTGAGGTTCCGTATAAAGTCCTAGGGCGATAAAGTCGTCGCCGCGCGCCGTATGTGCGAGTGAAAGCGCGCGGGAGACGCGAGTTTTCACGGAGAGCGAACGAACGGCGGAGAGCAAACGCCACTTCTTCCGTCCCGTGAAAGCCGTGGGGGTATGGGAGGGAGGGAGTGTGGGGGCGACGCTGTGCTGCGGAACCAAATGCGTATCTTGCAACCGGGGGCAAGGAAAACTGGCGACCTAATTTCCCAAGAGAAAGGAGGAAAGCGGAAAGGCAGCGCGGGATGAGTGGGGCAGATTCAACTCTACGAACAACTGCCTACTTGTACTTTGCGCGGCTGCGGGCTGTCCCGCGCACCATATCTTGAAAGCGATCTCCACACGGCTCTGACCTTTGTATGCGCTGTGCTTTCGCCGCTCAGTTTCCGTTGAAGCGATAGACCGCACGAACCTTCGGTCGCTGCTCCCGCCACGCTTGCTCGCGCCAGCGTTTTGACAGCGCTTGTCTGCGGTCATCGAGTGTGATCTATTAATGTTTACTTGTGCGCACTAACACCATGCTTGTTAATTCAGTTAGTAAGCGAATGTGTCCAAGTTTATGCAGCGGATAAAACTGCAATCCTTACTCCGTATACTCTAGTAGTAAATTTACTGTCGCAATTGATGCTTCACCTTTCGGGCGAAACTGCGACTTTTTATGTATTCTTTCCTTCCCTCATCCTTCCCCACACTGCTGATCGATGTTCAGGTGTCAGCCGCGCTCTAGACTGCTAGCGGTGCGGGTATAAAGCTTTCTTTTTCTCTATCAACCAATATTGCTCTCTTTCTCTCAAGAATTGTTGCAGCATAAGCTGCAAACAGCCCGACGAGCTGACGGGACCTTAGTGGCGCTAAACGCGATTTGTCGTCTTCCTATTGCGTAGCGTTTTAGGACGCCGAGAGGAAACGAACCAGCTAAACCAGAGCGACGCTACGCTAGTGCAAAAGGGCGCGACGCCGGAATACGATGCCGCCGTAGCGAAACTCGGAGATCACTTCGCGCCACGAATGAAAGCCGCACGTCGAAACAGGAGACGCTTGCATTGGTTGGTTCTCTCCTATCGTAGGTCTCAGATACTTCTGGTCCTTGACTACAGGTGACAGTAGTTGCCTGCTCGTTCGCGCGCAAAAAAGCCGAGATGGACACATCACAAATAAAAGCTGGCGTTATTTGGAGAAGAATGCTTTGCATTAAATATTATATCATTACTTTTAAATAAATAACAGGATGTCAGACTAACATTACTGGCGATTTCCAAGAAAGGATCTGCTTACAATAACACGCACTCTGTCTTAGTCACGGAGAATGATCCTTCTTTTAAGTGCATGATAGCTCGGACACCCTGTATATAAAACACTTTCATTCAATGCATCTTGCATCCGACTTCACATAATTGACAAATTTCTAGCGAATCTCTTCCGAAATATTTCAGAAAAGAATTGAACACGAACGCGCCCTACATTATGTGACGAGGAGTGGTACGAGGATATAGCGCATGAAGCAAGAGTCAGTGTCATTTAGAAGATACATACCATCGCAGCAAAATTTTATGGTAGAACCAAAGGCTCTTGAATTGTTGCAAAAATCGATGTGTCTATCCACCAGTTTCTTTCTGCTCTGTAAGTAGTGGCATGCTGCAAGTTCGGTCTCGATATTTAAGGCCCGCACAGATGCCGCTGGCAGTTCGAACGGGGGAAAGAAAAAAAAGGGCAGCCTCAAGTCTCCACCTTTCGCAGCCATAGATGCAAACAAATACCCGAAGACTATGCCGGGACCTGGGAAGAGAAAGGAACATTTTAGTGCGATTAGCATTCTTAGTGTACGTCACGCACATTTCGGGGGCTGACCTATCTATCTATCTATCTATCTATCTATATATCTATATATCTATCTATCTATCTATCTATCTATCTATCTATCTATATATATATATATATATATATAACTATCTATCTATGTATATATATATTCTATCTCTCTATTCATTCTATGTATCTATCCAGCCGTTTTTGTCCCTAACTTGGGTCGCTGGGTAGTCATTGGTCTATTAAGTTGCGCATCAACCTTTTTTGTGCCGACTTGGGTCACGGGGTATGCGCATGATATGCACACAGCCCAGTGCACATCAACCCGGAAACCGAAACTGAACAGGAAATTGCAACTGAACTGGTACCAAGCTGAACCGTTATTTTTCATCCATTTCGTAACTGACCCGGTGCCGGAACATATTGAGCGAACTGCTTCCAATCTGTTCGACAAATGGTTTATAAAGTCCCGTGGCTCCTTTGCTAGAGCACATCAAAGGGTCTATTAAGTAGCGTTAGAGCTATACACAAAGGCTCCAATGCTACTATAGTCGGCAAACAATTATCACGCTACAGACAAGACTCAAATAAGGTCAAATAACCTATTCCATTCTGACACTCATTATGTTGTAAATTTTTTGTGCTACCAGGCAATAATGTAGCGCCGCGTGTTCATAAAATGTTTTCATCCATAAATATGCCTCAGACTACAGAATGTTACAAGTGTCCATAGCATGATAGGACAATAATGTGAATAGCGTGAAAGTTGCAGCCGAAGAGCACCGACGTTTGGGCGAGTTGGTTTTGCATCCACTTGCATGGTTTTGCATCCAAGTTGCAGCCAATTTCATGGGTGTGTCATTAGACCATCGCTACAAAGCTGAATCTCCTTGGTAAGAGCAACGCCTGTCACACACGCCTGTGTCGTTGCCAAACTAAATGCATAAGTCCCTCAATGGTACTGCACCCTCAACGGGCAAAATGCCAACGCGTGTAAGACAGTTTTTTTTTTTGTGCAACTAAATGGTAATAAATCTTTCGCAAATAAATGGCAAGACCCCCGTCGTTTGGGGCCGTGAAAATGATTTTGTCATAACGCATGCTCATAGCATTTGCATCGCTCTCAAGGGGTGTTGGCATTTGTGTTTTGGACCGTCATTTTTTTCAACACGTTAGTTGGAAAGAATCTTTGTTGAGCATTACAAACTTTCTGCGACTTTAAAGCGAATCTGTTATAGGCTAGGTTCGAGGAGATCGCGTGCAGCAACAAAAAGAGATAGGTGAACCATTTCAGATGCGTCGGGATGGCGGCGTTTTTAAACTTCGGGATCGGCAAACAATTTCAGAAGCTAATATAGGCTATGTTCTAGGAGATCGCGTCCGGAAATAGACCGGAATTAGATGCGTCGCGCAACCTTGTGGCGTCGTATGAAACGTCGGGATAACGGTGTTTTCAAATTTCGGGATTGTAACAACTAGTGCACCGCACCGCGCATTTCGTAGGAATATACCGTAACGTATCTCACCCTTGCGGCCACGCGAGCACGTCAGCGCTAGTATGCGCGCTGCGATTGACGTATCCCTCTTTAAAAAATACAAAACAAAAAAATGTCATTGTCTCTTCTATATCTTGTGTAGGTTCTTTGTGAAGTGCGTTAGCGCACGTCGCTTTGGAGCGTTGCGCCCTCTTGCGCCGCCGGCTTAAAGTTGCATCGCTCCAAAGCGAGATGTCATCATCATCATCATCATAAGCCTATATTTATGTCCACTGCAGGACAAAGGCCTTTACCTGGGATCTCCAATTACCCCTGTCTTGTTCTAGCTGATTCCAACTTGCCCCTGCAAATTTCCTAACTTCATCACCCCACCTAGTTTTCTGTCATCCTCGACCGTGCTTCACATCTCTTGGTATCCATTCTGTAACTCTAATGGTCCACTCGTTATCCATCCTACGCATTAGATGGCCTGCCCAGCTCCATTTGTTTCAATTATTGTCAATTAGAATATCGGCTATCCCCGTTTGCTCTCTGATCCACACCGCTCTCTTCCTGTCTCTTAACGTTACGCCTAACATTTTTCGTTCCATCGCTCTTTGTGCGGTCCTTAACTTGTTCTCAAACTTTTTTGTTAACCTCCAAGTTTCTGCCCCATACGTTAGCACCGGTAGAATGCAATGATTGTACACTTTTCTTTTCAACGAGAGTGGTAAGCTCCCATTCAGAATTTGGTTATACTTGCCGTATGCACTGCAACCCAGTTTTATTCTGCTGTAAGTTTGCGTCTCATCATCAGGTTCTGCTGTGTATAATTGACCTGGAGAAACGTGCTCCTTTACAGACTCTAGAGGCGCACTGGCGATCCTGAATTCGTTCTCCCTTGCCAGGTTATTGAACATTATCTTTGTGTTCTGAATATTAGTCTTTAATCCAACTCTTACACTTTCTCGGTTAAGGTCCTCAACCGTTTGCTCTAATTCGTCCCCATTGTTGCTGAATAGGACAATGTCTTCTGCAAACCGAAGGTTGCGGAGATATTCGCCGTTGATCCTCACTCTTAAGCCTTCCCAGCTTGAATACTTCTTTTAAGCACGCTGTGAATAGCTTTGGAGAGATCGTGTCTCCTTGCCTGACCCCTTTCTAGATAGGTAACTTTCTGTTATTCTTGTGGAGAACTAAGGTAGCTGTGGAATCTTTGTAGAGATTTGCCAAGATATTCACGTATGCCTCCTGTACTCCTTAATTACGCAATGCCTCAATGACTGCTGGTATCTCTGCTGAATCAAATGCCTTTTCATAATCTATGAAAACCATATAGGGAGGGTTATTGTATTCCATAGATTTCTCGATTACCTGAGCGAAACGTACATCGCTCCAAAGCGTAGCGTCACCTTGTTGCGCCCACTGAAACCTCCGGGGTTTCGCGGAGAAAAGGCAATGAGCGCGCGGCGGCGGAAGGAGACCACCGATAATGAGCGGGCCGCGGATGCCAAGCATGAGCGTGGTGCCCGCCAAAACCGCGACCCGGAAAGAAATACGAGCCGTTCATGTGGCCCCGATCCCGCAAACTTGGAACCTTTCACTGGAGCAACGGTCAGTCACCACATACACAGTTTTGCTGGTCATCAACCTTCGCAGAGTGGAATGGCACTGCGACGTTTTGCACTTTTCACTGCTGCGTTTGCATTGTGATCAAGATTAGTGACTGTGCGCATCATCAGACGCTTTTAACAGCAGAGCTGTTTAGGCTCTTGGTTTGGCCGCATAGTTCGAGCAAAGAACGGCGCCTGGCGATGACGTCACCGCACGTTGCCTAGCAACCACCTCGCGGATCGTCGTGTTCTTCGCCTCCTCTCCGTGCCGTGCATATGTTGCCTTGGCATGGGACGTTAAGGAGAGGGAAGGCGAGCATGCGTGCGCCGCGCACTATACTCAGGAGAGAGAAAAAGAAAATGCGAGCGAGAGAGAAATAAATTGTAGCAGCACCGACGAGGCAACGCACAGAGCTGCTGACGACGCCGTCTGCATTTCCACGCGTTAGCGCCAAACGCGCGCGGTGTCTGTGACTGCAGCCGGCGCCTCTGGCGGCCGCTCGACAGGTTTCGATCAGCAACGCCCCGGCAAGTGTGGAAGCTCAGCTTGATTAAATATGGACTATGTCCATATATAATGAAGTAGTGTGGAGCTACTTCATTGGAGCTACTACTGGAGTGAGTGTGAACAGATTGGGATAGGTCTCTGTCTGCAAAAGTCTGAATGTCAGTGCCTGAGGCCTGGTGAGCTTGGGGTGAGGAGGAGGGTATTGTCGCCGCGAAAGATAGAAGTGTTTAATAAGTTCATTATAAGTGGCGGGCGCGTCCCTACCATCCGTAACTCTCTCCTCGGCCGTTACAGCGCCGGCGCGGTGAGTCAGTGCGCGCGCGGCAGCGTGGGCCGTCTCATTGAGGTTCGTGGCCGGGGACACCCACCATGTGCCCAACGTGGGCTGGGAACCAAGTAAGCAAGTGATGCTTGATTCTATCCGGACCTGCCTGACGAAGCAGCCCAAAGGCCTGTTCTGAGATCACTCCACATTGAAATGCCCTAATGGCCAACCGTGAGTCACTGTAGATGACGTCGCTGCTGTCATCAAGCATCGCCAAGGCAATGGCCACCTGCTCGGCTAACGCCGGATCTCCGGTTGTAACAGATGCACAGTTCGTGAGTCGCTGTTTGGAATCCACCACTACTGCAGAAAAGGAGCAGCACCCCTTCCGATATGCGGCCGCGTCAACAAAGCAGGCTCTACGCCCCTCTGCCTGGATCTGTTTGAGTATGGTAGAAGCTCTTGCTTTCCTTCTATCCGTGTTATATTCAGGATGTACATTTCTTGGTATCGGCGATACGGAGATCAAATCTCGTATGTCCCGTGGTAACTGGCATTTTCTTGGTGCCTCTGCAGATGGTGGGTAGCCGAGCTCTTGTAATATCCTCCTACCGGTGGCGGTCGTGGAGAGTCTGGCAAGTTGCGCTCTTTCCTGACCCTCTGCAATATCCTCAAGAGTCTTGTGGACACCTAGCTGGAGGAGACGATTGGTGTTGGTGAAGATCGGTATACCCAGGGCTCGCTTTGTGATCTTCCTGAGCAACGTGTTTAGTTTGTTCCTCTCTGCTATTTGCCATCGGTGCATAGCCGCCACGTAGGCAAAGTGGCAAAGCAAAAAGGCGTTAATCAACCGTAACAGGTTGTCTTCTTTAAGACTATGATGGCGGTTAGCCACCATTCGGATGAGACGTACTTCGTTCTCCGTCTTGGTCGTGAGCTTGATTATCGTTTGTGCGTTAGAGCCAGTAGATTCCACTGCCATGCCGAGTATTCTTATTGCGACGACCCTAGGAATCTTGTCTCCCTTGCCCGTGCGAAGAGAAATGGTGCTGTCAGACAGTGGTATCCAGCCCATGGGCTTGCGACCTCTTCTTATGGGGCTATAGAGTAAAAGCTCCGACTTCTTAGCCGAACAGTTCCATCCTGTGGGACGAAGATAGTTCTCCGTGACTTCGATGGCCTCCTGTAACGCACTCTCAACCTGTCCGTCACTTCCTCCAACACACCAAATGGTAATGTCATCCGCATAGATGGTATACCTGATGCCCTCGACTCGTGAGACTGTCCTGGAAAGGCCGATCATGGTCAGGTTAAACAAAGACGGCGAGATCACCGAGCCCTGTGGAGTGCCCCTTGTTCCAAGCTCCACCTCTTCCGCCATCATATCTCCTGCGCGGAGAGTCACCCTTCTTCGGTGCAAAAATGACCGGATGTAATCATGGAATCTTACTCCCAGACCAAGTTCGGATATAGATTGCAGTATAAATGGATGGGCTATCTTATCGAAAGCCTTCTCCAAATCTAATCCAAGGATGGCCAAAGTGTCCCGCGTGTCATTGTCGATTATCTGACACTTGATGAGCTTCATGGCGTCCTGTGTGGACAGACCTGCCCTGAAGCCAATCATCGTGTGGGGGTAGAGTTCCTCGTGTTCGATGAACCAAGTGAGCCTGCTGAGTAAGACATGCTCCGCGACCTTGCCAACGCAGGATGTGAGCGATATTGGTCGTAAGTTGTCCAGGCTTGATGATATGCCAGGTTTAGGGATTTGAGTACTGTAAGCGCCTGCTTCCATGCTTCCGGAAACTTGCCTTCCTTCCATGCCTCGTTGATGACTTTTGTCAGGTATTCTATCGAGTGATCGTCCAGGTTACGGAGAGTCCTGTTTGTGATGCCATCGCGACCAGAGGCAGACTTGCTATTAAGCTCATGTAACGCCCTCCTAACCTTTTCCGTGCTGATGTCTGCATCCAGGTCGGAGTTGGGTGGCCCAAGGTAGTCTGCGTAGGCGACCGATGTCTCTTGCCGGGGACCAACGGGGATGTACTTCTCGGGGATGGACTTCCTCAGTGGTCTTGACTCGTGTGGCTGTATGCAGAAGCTTTGCCATCACATGCTGCTGGTTGGACCTTGTGTTGGTGTCGTCCAGAAGATGCTTTAAAAGATTCCAGTTTCGACCGTTCCGCATTTGACCATCAACCGAGTTGCACACCTCGTCCCATTGTTGCTTTGAGAGGGTGTGACTACTCCTCGATGGTTCTGTTGAGTTCAGCAATCTTTTTGCGTAGTCTGCGATTTAGCCTTTGGCCCTTCCATCGATTGAGGAGTGACTGCTTAGCCTCTAGTAGATGGGCGAGGCGACTATCGATCTTTTCCATGGAAAGGTCCGTGCATATGTTGTGAGTGTTAATCTTGATATCTTTCCTGATCTTGTCCATCCACTGCTCAAGGCTCAGTCTGGTGGTTGGAGGTGGGCGCTCATTCCTTATCTTGCGGAACTTGTCCCAATCCGTGAAGAACTCCATCTGCCTCTTGGGGGTTGTCGGAAAGTGTGTAGCAAGGATATAATGATCGCTGCCAAGATCAACAGCAATATTAGTCCATTGCGCCTTAGACAAATTCTTGACGAACGTTAAATCCGGAGTCGAGTCCCTGCACGAAGATGTTCCCAATCTGGTCGGAAAAGACTTGTGAGTCACGAGCGTAACGTCCAAGTCTGTAGCATTCTGCCATAACTCCTTTCCCTTGGCCGTGTTGTACATGTAGCCCCACGTGTAGAGCGGGGCATTGAAGTCACCGGCTATCACTAAAGGATTAGTTCCTGCGAGGTTTATTGCCTTCCTTAGGAGTGCTTTGAAACGCTGGCGAAAGTCATTAGGGCTACTATACGCGTTAAGAATGAACACGCTGTGGCGTCTCAATTGGCCTGGTACGATTTCTATAATCACATGCTCCGCCTTACAGGTGGCCACTCCGAGGTCGTGAGTGATGTACGTGAGCCTACGACTTCCAAGGGTCATACACCTCTCCCCCCAGTTGGACCGATAATCGATTGATATCCCGATAAATTCACTTCAGCAGACAGGGTCTCTCGAATCAGGATTACATGCGGTTTTTCGGGATTTCTGCGAATGTACTGCTGCAGAGGCGCTTTCTTCTTAAGAAAGCCCCTGCAGTTCCATTGCCAAATGCGAAAAAAAAAATAATTTGAGCCCGCCATCTTGTTGCTCCCTACCTTTTCCCCCATTTTCTGCGGATGGATTGTCGCTAGTTATAGGGGGCCCAATGGTAATATGTGGTACGACATTGACGCTAGGACCAGAGATTGGGAACATCACATTCTCTAGGAAAGATTCTAATTTTGATACCCGTTTGTTCATACTTTCAGCTTGAAAGGCCATCTCACTTTGTATCTGGGAGACCTTCTCCGCCAGTTGCCTTACGCTGTCACTGAGCGCTGAAAACATTTCGCGAATTTCTGACTTTACGCGTCCCGGAAGACTATCCTGCTCATAAGTCACTGCTCGTTTCTTAGAGGGTCTCGCCTCATCATGTTCGCCCTCCGCTATGGGCACGTCCATAGGTTGGGGTGTTTCCAACGGAGCGGACGCAGGCGGAGGACGCGTTCCTCTCGCGTGTTTGATCTCCGCGATTTCGGACGTAAGCTTTTTAATAACCTCCCTCATATTCGCATTCTCGCGTTCAAGTTGTGCTATTTTATGCGCGCTTCCTGTCGCATGCTCTGAGGATGCCCCCGACCTCACCTCTGCCTGTCGTCCACGGATAATAGCCCAGGTGGTCGCTCCCCCCGATCCAAGAACCGCTCCTGTCTGCTTCCCTCTGGGTCTGGAACTGGACCTGGTGCGGCTTTCAGGCCTAATGGGGCTTCCGGAATTGATGCGGATTCTCATCCCTCTGGACGCTGTCCGTCCTCTGGATCTGGAGCGCCCCCGGGATATGGAGCATCCCCGGGATCTGGATCGCCCTCTGGATCGCGAACGGCCTCCGGTGCCAGGATGGGGCCGATGAGTCGAATTCTTGAGAGCGTGGGTGCCTTTCGCCGGAGATAGCTGGAAAGTGTTGATCATCCTTGAAGGGTGGTGATGGCTTGCTTCTTTCCTCCTGCGCAGCGTTGCGAGCGCGTTCTCCTCTTCTGCGTCTAACCACGTACGGCATCTGGAAGCGTTTCTTGCATTCCTTAGCAGCGGTGAGGTGGGCCTCGCCGCATACCTTCCATTTTGGATCGCAGCTGTGTTGTTCATCGGGATTGGTTACTCCACATCCCCTGCATACCACTTTCTCTGGTGACGGGCAGACATCGGAGCGGTGTCCAAGGCGTCCGCAGGTGTAACAAACATCCATCTGTTTGCGGTAAAGCGTGCACCTGATCAGAGTGCCCCCATATGCAACGTAATTTGGGATCTTGTATCCCTCGAACAGCACCACCACAGTTCCAGTATCCTTGATTCTTCTGGCACCTAGCGCGAGTGGATTTCTCCGGTTGACGATCTTCCGGTCAATTACCTCAGGTCTGTCTTCGCTTGCAATGCGCCGAATTACCCCCTTGCAAGTGGCGTGCGGCGCAGCAACATACGCGCTCACCTCATGCTGTTTCCCGGCGACTGTAATGTTCTCCACAGCGGTGTAACAAACCGCGTGTTCGTGGCTAGATGTGCTGATAACCATCACATTTTGCATCGGATTGGGACACATAGTGTCTCATTCTCTTTCCGTCGTACTGATACCCGTTGCAGATCATATGGCTTCTGTGACCACTGTGGGGCCTGCCTTGGTAATACTCAGTCCGCCTCTGGGTCTGACCACAATCTTCATTTCGTCCTTCAGTACTGGTCGCGTCTTGCTGCCCCGGAGAATCTTGCTTTTAGCATCTTTGTGTCTATTTCGGCTCGGCAGCGTATCTTGGCCGTCAGGGTGGGCCGCGGACAAGTTGGCGCAAAGACGCGCGGCAGCGTTCTTGCAAACGCGCCGCTTGGCGACCGTTATCCAGCCAGAATCTTTCCCAAAACCTTCGGGGGCTAAATCGTCCCCATCGTACTGACTATCCATCGCACAAAAAGCGGTCAACTAGCGCCTACAGGCTCACGCAGGCCAGCGGCAGCAGCCCAGAGTCTTGCGGCGACTGGCGCCGTTGCGTTTAGAGTTAGTGTTAGCACTCAGTTCAGCGTGGTCGGCACAAGATCGGCGATAAATTCTCAGAAAGTCCACCCACCCCCCCAAAAATGGTATCCACGTGTTCGGCAGCACTTCACTGAAATAATGCACTCAAAGTTCACGGGCGACCACTTCGTAAACCTTCAAGAGATCGAGAAAAAGTAGGAGCCGATCGGAGCGTGTCCCCCCCCCCCCAGTATGCTGATTAACAAAAAAAATGTGGTTGATCCCTCTTATATAGGAATCGGTATAGAACACGAAAGTGAAACGTGTCTTCACAGAAGTAGTGTAATGTTTATTGCACATTGATATATAATGTCTATTGGTGTTTTGTGGCTAAAGCGCCCTTAGGCGTTGATGCACCCACGCTGACGCCTGGTGGCACGTCTCCTCCATCACGACTACCAACGTCGATGACCATGAGCAACCGTCGTGCATATGGAAGCTGCACTACGCTGCACACGCTAGCACAACGCGAAAGACGAAGCACGTAACTGACACACTAATACAACGCGCAAGACAAAGCACGTAACTGAATCGTCACCGAGTCAAATCAGCGCGTACAGCGCGTCGTAATTGCAGCCTCCGCGATCAACTTCAGAAACATTTTCAGAGCTAATTGCGGAGGCCACGCTCCGCTGTGCTGAGTACGGTGAACGCCACCTAAGTGTCGTTGGTAGTGCTTCTTGATGCCAGCGTCCCTTCGAATGCTGGCATCGAGGCGTCGTAGTGCTGAGACCACCGAAGCGTTCACTGTCGGTGCGCGTTAGTGTCATAATGCAGTACTTCTCTTTTCTGCTCGTAGGCGGCGGCACCGCCCCGAGCAAGAGCGCGGGTACACGGAGGAGTGTTAGATATATAAGGCGCGTCTGTGTAGCTCTCTGCAAATGCGTTTGTGGCGCAATAGCCGCGTGTCACCAGAGCGCAACGCTCGTCGTCGCTTCCCCGCGACGACACTGAGAAGTTGTAAATACTGTTTCATCAGCACCACGCGGGATGTTAGTCTGTATGTTAAGGTGAGCACCATACTGTTTGCCTGGCTGCAATAACAAAACTAAAGATGGCTACCTTTGAAAAGCATATGCTTGTAGCGACATTAAACGTCAGAGGGCTGGCCTCAAGAAGGAGGCAAAATCAGCTTTTCAGGTTAATTACTGAAAGAGATTTGGACATTGTAGCAGTTCAAGAAACTAAAATCGAAAGTCAAGAACAGACGGATAGTATGGTGCGCCTCTTTACTAGTCGGTACGATGTATGTGTGTGTCATGCAGTGGGAAAGTCGGTGGGGTGTGTGCTGATGATACGTAGAATATTGGGTGCAGTTGTAGAGAACGTTGTGACATGTAATTTAGGCCATTTCATTGTTTGTGACATCACATTATTTGAACGCAATTGGCGAATAATATGCGTTTATGCATATACAAACGCGGAACAGAGAAAAGAAATGTTTGAAGCTATCAGTAACTACTGTGTTACAGATCGGTTTGTAATTGTCATTGGTGACTTCAATTGCGTATGCATGGCAAACGACAAAACCAGCTCGACCCCTTATAGAGATGTCAGTGTTGTTTCTTTAAATAATATCATCAGTCAGCATTGTTTAGAAGACGTGGGTGAATGTTGTGGGTTTGGGAATGATATTCGCTTTACCCATTTTCAAGGTCAAAGCCACGCGCGGTTGGACCGCGCCTATTTATCTGCAGATGTAGTACCGTTGATCGGAGAATATCGGGTTCAGCCGGTATCATTTAGCGATCACTGCCTCGTAACATTCCGTGTCGGAAAAAGAAAAGATAAAACGTGTAAATTTGTTTGGGAAAATTGGAAACTTAATGACAAGCTTTTAAAAGACGACGTTTTTATAAGGTATGTCACAAACGCAATCGCGAAATTTGACAAAGGATATTATAAAAAAGTTGGGGAACACTGGGAGCTCTTTAAGCAAGAAGTAAAAATGAAGGCCATTGAAAGGTCAGGTGCCATAAAGCACAAGCAAGAAAGTGTAGAAAAGGTGCTCCGAGCCAACCTAGGCACGTTCATTTCAGAAGAGTGCAGACAGCCCGGAACGTTTACAGAAGACATAAGTACCATAAAGCAGAAATTGGAACTCATAGATAGGGAGAAGTACGAAGGCGCAGTAGTCAGAGCTCGGTCCGAGCGCTTAATGGGTGGGGAGTTCCCTACCAAGCGCGCACTAGGATTGGAAAAAAGTCGCGCGCACCTTAACGAAATAGCAAAAGTAGAGTGGAAAAACGCTGTTATTACAGATAAGGAAGGTATCCAAAGAGCGTTTTATGAATACTACAGTGCATTATATTCGTGCATTGAAGTCGACGTAGACACATTTAAAAATAAATTTCTTACTCTAATGCCGCGAGTAAGCGATGAGACGAAAGAAAATTTGGAAATGCCGATCTCACTGGAAGAGGTTAAGAAAGCTATTAATGATCTCAATCCTGGGAAATCCCCGGGCCCAGATGGGCTTACAGCATCATTGTATAAGGTTCTAAGGGAAAAAGTAGCTGTAGTCTTAGTGTCACTCTTTAACGAGGCTTTCGATATGTCAGTACTTCCACCATCATTTCGTACGTCAAACACTGTTCTTATACCTAAGGTTAAAGACAAGAATAAGCTCATGCAAGTTACTTCGTACAGACCGATATCACTTACAAACATATACTACAAAATATTCATGAAAATTCTTGCCGAGAGGCTGCAAACTGTAATACAAGAATTAGTCGGTGAACACCAAACTTGTGGCATAAAAGGTCGATCAATAGTTACAAATATACATAAAGCCCGTTCCGTTCTTGAGTGTTGTGATGCTAATTCTGACAGCATCGCAATGCTACAGCTAGATCTTGAAAAAGCCTTTGATAGAGTACCTCACGATATACTGTTGGCGATATTACAACACGTGAACGTTGGATCCGTTTTAAGAGAGGGTGTCGCCATGGCGTATAGAGGTTGCACGACGCGTTTGATAGTAAATAAGGTGGTTGGAGCGCGCATCAAAGTGGAACGCTCGGTACGTCAAGGATGCCCTCTCTCGCCATTGCTTTTCTCCGTGTACATTGAATCCTTTTGTTTGAGCATCATCAATAGCTCCACTATACGAGGATTCCGTCTCCATGCAGCGGAAGTACGTCTGCTTGCATATGCTGACGACATAGCACTATTTTGTGCTGATCATGAAAGCATCATTAATGCCGTTAAAGTTGTTAAAGATTTCTGTGAGGTTAGTGGCAGCGCAATCAACTGGGGAAAGTGCTTGGGATTTTGGCATGGAAACTGGCCAACGACCCCAAACATGTTCTGCAACGTCAGGTGGGATACTACTCCAGCACCCTATTTAGGAGTGCCCTTGGAAAATTACAAGGACAGTGAGCCTTTGTGGCGGCGGAAAGTTGTCGAAGTGCGCGAAAAGGCTGATAATCTTAAGAGTTTTTACTGGTCAATTTTTGCGAGAGCAACGATGTGTAATTTGTTTTTAATAGGCAAGCTTTGGTACATAATGCAAGTAATTCATTGTTCACGCGTGAATGTGCAAAAGTTGCATAGAGTTCTTGCCGTTTTCATTTGGGGATCTACGTGGGAGCGCACACGGCGAACCAACCTGTTTCGACGTGTGCGCTACGGAGGATTGAGTCTGTCTCATCTCTATATAAGGCAGTTAGTAAACCGATTCATGTTTTTTCGCGATGTACCAGACCCCTTTTTACGAACTGTTTGTCAAGTTAGACTAGGAAGAGTATTACCAAACTTTGTAGTCACGTCGGAAAGTATGCCGGGAGGCCTGGGTGGATACCTAAAAGAGGTCTACCTGTCATGTATTTTCCTGCAGGCTCGTTTTTCATTGGACTATCTTTGGACTGTGTCGCGGAAAAAAACTATACAAGGATCTGTGTGACATTGTCTTACCAGTTCCTCTGTATAGATCACAATGCTGTGCCGGACCATGGGCAAACGTTCTTAAACGAGTGAAAAGCATGAGTGTACCAGGAGGAGTTAAAACATTTTTCTTCAAATTGCATACAAAAACATTAGATGTGAAAACTTATTTGGAGGAAAAGGAATTTTTTGTACCTTGGGGGACTCACTGTTTCATTTGTCGGAAGCCAGAAACGATCGAGCATGTATTCCTAGACTGTAGGGAAGCATTTTTCTTCTGGGACATCTTACAACGTACTCTCAAGAAAGACCTATCGGTGGACTCATTCGGTATACGATTTTTGCCAGTTGAACATGAGGATGGTATTCCATTTGACCTCATTATGCTCCTGGGCCTGCACAGCATTTGGCGATCTAGGATGGCAGTGCGGAACGCTGACATAGACGCGAAACCGATACGGCTATATTTCAAGGAAAGCATTAATAGAATTATTACTGTGTACCAGTTTCAAACCCCAGAGCCTGAATGGCTCCCAAGAGTTGGAGCATTGTTAAACATGCCCGAATATTAACGGGATAGCGCGAAGCCAGTTCCAGGAGTTTGTTCCCTCGAATGTATGTTTTTGTGTAATTGTGCTGTTCAATGTGGCAATAAAGAAAAAAAAAGCGTTTTTGGCGCAATGGGTTAAACGCTCGGCGATCTATCGTCGCGGACCGAGAGGTCGTGGGTTCGATTTCCAAATTTTGCATGTTTGTGGAACTTTTTCTTCTGGTTTCTTTCTTTGTATTATGTTCTATGACGTATTTCCGTGACGGAAATACGTCAGTGAAGTCTTGGTGGACCCCGGCATAAAACACTTTCGTGTTAAAAAGTACTTCTCGTCTGCCCAACAGAATCATGTAAAGCGGTGGCTTGCAGTACAGGCCTTTCAATTCTACCCCGTAAACGCAACGTCCGATTCCTTCCATGCAGATGAGCTACACGCATTCAATAGGTAAAACTGGTCATTTTTTGCGAATAGTTTAAAATGTCAATTTAGGCCACTATAGTACCTCTAAGTGCCACCTTTAGACACGCAATACCCACACTTCTTGTTGCGTAAAATCCGGCGTCTAGTAATTATTATTACAGCTCGGAATAATTTTATCGCTTTAATTGTCACCGATAGTCCCCCCATCAGATGAAGTTTGGTGAAAGCAATAGTTAGTACAACAAAAGGCGTTCCTAATACCTGCAACCCGTACAACTCTTACTACCAAATATGATAAACAGTCTACTCCATACTCCGCGTGCTTAAGTGCATTTTCCGAACATGCAATCTGTAGCATTTCTACCTCCAAACACTTGGCTTACCTCCAAGTATGAAGAGTCCTATATTAACTGCATAGGCCGTGGCACCATCGGCGCTAAGCTCAGATATCAGATATGGAAGAAATATGTTCAGAGGAGCAGAACACAGCATGACAAGAGCCAGCGCACCTGTAAGAAAAATCAGCAGTGAGAACGTTTTTATGCTTGTTAGATAAACAAAAGAAAAAAAACTTAGTGCCCTTCCTCTTAGAAGGAAGACCAGCGAAGCTGGTATGTGTTATTCTGAAATGACGAAATTGTATATATGCATAACTATATATATATATATATATATATATATATATATATACAATAAAGCATCGAGACAAATACACCCTAAACCACCTTAATCTGCCTTCTTCCACCTTAGTCTACTTTGATCGACCCTAATCTATCTTCATCAACTCTAATCCTCCTTAGTACACCTTAATCGACCTTAATCCACTCAAATTCATGCTAATATACCTTAATCGACCTTAATGCAAGCTAGTTTTGCCTAATCCACCTTAGTCGACCTTAATACACCTTAATCCACCCTAGTCCTCCTTAATCCACCTTAATCGACTGTAATCAGCCTTAATCCACCCCTATCTACCTTAAACATTGTAATAATACAGAGTAGGGCTGGCTATAAGGTGTCAGCCATTTTCTTCATTCCGAACCACCTGGCACTTCGTCGTCTTCGTTAAGACCTTCACTAACTTCTTCGTATACCTGCTTTGCACCCGGAAGACCTTTTCTGACAAGTACTAAATCGTTCAGTTAACTAAGGGGTGTCCGTGTGTTGTGGCGGCGGCCGAAATATCAATTCATATCTTCACGGTACTTCTGGTATGCTTCAGCAGTTTTCCGCATCTCGCACAATTGCATGTGGTCAACAGTGCTCAGCTGTTGCTCAGCGGGGAGCACCAGCGCCTGAAAAATGCTGCGAAATACGGGCCACAGCCGATGCTCGCAGTGTGCGACCGATTGTGATGAGCTACAGCGGCCTCCAAGCAGCACTTCTCTCCGCCTTCGAAACTTGGAGAAATGGAATTCTTGCAGTGCGGTAGGGCGCGCAGCGTCGCAAAACAACTCCTCGTTCCTTCGCCCACTTTTGGAGATGCTGGCTTATAAATACAGGTCCATTGTCTGAGATTACTACTTTAGTATTCTTAAACATATCGCGACTCAAAAGGGCGATCACACTATTTGCGTCTTCCTTCCCAGTCATGTAGCCACTATTCTAGTGCACTGATATATTGCCACTGGGAAATACTGTGTTTTTCTTACTCTTGTCGCCTTTTTCTTGAGCTCTGCAAAATCCACCTGGACGACTTCAAACGGTATTTCAGAATGTTGAGGTAGGATCATCTCCTCTTTTCTCTGAAGGTACTTAGACTTGTGGACCTGACATTGATGACAAGACTGGACATATCGCGAGGTATGCTGAATGGGAGTCTAAGTTCCTTACAAAAATATTTAATTCCTCAGTATTGAATGGTTCTTTCCCTACCGCATAGAAACTAGAGAGAATACTACCAGTATATAAAACCGGAAACACTTAAGACATTAGCAATTACCGACCAATTTCCCTCATAAGTACATGCTCTAAACTTCTGGAACACATCATATCCAAACACTTGTCACAATACCTTGAAATGTGTAACTTGTTATCCCCTGTGCAGCATGGATTCCGTAAAGGATTATCTACAATCACTCAATTAGTTGAAGTGGTTCATGACACTTCACAAATGATAAAGTCCCCTGGACAGATGGACCTCATATATTTAGATTTTGCCAAAGCATTCGATAAAGTTCTTCAATCCAAACTTTTCTCCAAAATTATTACAGTGTTTAAGAATCCTAACCTCACAAAGTGGTTTACCTCGTATATACAGTACCGTCAGCAGTAGGTTCAAATAAACGCGCATAGGTCCAGTCTACAACCCGTGTTATCTAGAGTACCTCATGGGTGTGTCCTTGAACCTCTTTTATTTCTTATTTTCATTAATGACCTGTCACACCACATTTCTGATCCAATAAGACTATTCGCTGACGACTGTGTTTATAATAGTATAGAATCTTCTAGTGACCACATTAAATTGCAATGCAGCCTTGAAAACTTTATAAAATGGTGTTCTTACTGGCAAATGGTTATAAATCCAGCTAAATCAGTAAGCATGTCTATTACAAGAAAAAAGAAGATCCTGCAATTTCCTTATAGTATACATGACAACAAGCTAAAAAATGCAGAGGAGGACAAATATTTGGATTTATTATTTACAAGTGACTTAAGCTGGAATAGACATGTAGAGGAAGTAAGTCAGAAGGCGAATAATGCGCTTTGGAGCCTAAGGCGAAATTTACACAGAGCAACCTCTGAATTTAAAAACATGGCTTATGGAACCCTGGTCAGACCAATCACTGAGTACGCGAAAATTGTCTGGGACGCTTACACAGAGAAAAACCGTAAGAAACTGGAAAGGATTCCGAGGTTAGCTTACCGATTCATCTTCAACAAATATGGTCGACTGTGTCACACCCCTTCAAAACTATGTCAGCTTTCAAATCTTTCCAATTTAGAATTCAGGACGAAGTATGATAGGCTCAAGTTCCTGTTCCTTATTATCCATAATGAAATAAAAATTAATAGGACGAACTATTTTGAAATTTCTACTAATGAATCTTCAAGACATTGCCACAGCATGTAAATTCAGTAACGCGGAATGACCCATTTAAATATAGCTTCTTTCCCAGAACGATAAAAGAGTGCAACATGCTTCCCGATTTCGTATAGTTCAGTCTGCCTGTTTTAATAATTTTCTGAATAATTTGCGTGCCGCTATTTATCCCCAGAGCACGGTGCGTTAATCATCTGACTTTGTGAATCATCTGATTGTATGATATTGTTATTATCTGTGTATGTTGGTCTTATATTTGCATGCCTCAAGGGATATTGATTGGTTTTTCTGCTTTCTTTATTGCAATGTATATGCGCTGCAATTTATTTTTTGTACGTTGTATTCAGATGTATTGTACGCCCTGTTTAAATCATGAGTGTTGACATTGCTTGTTTTATTTTTTTCTCCACTCCTGTAATGGCCCTAAAAAAGGCTGACAGTATCAATAAAGAAAAAAAAAGAAAAAAAGAAGTTAGGAAATTTGCAGGTGTAAGTTCTAATTAGCTAGCGCAAGACAGGGGTAATTGGATATCGCAGGGAGAGGCGTTCGTCCTGCAGTGGACATTAATTAATTGATATATGGTTCTTATCGGCACAAGGGCCAGATATGGCCAAAGAGCGACATGTACAGTGGACATACATGTAGGCTGATGATGGAAATACATATAGGCTGATGATGATGAAGTTAGGTTCTGTGCCTATCACCGTTTGCACAATTGTAGGTACGTGCTTTGAAAGGTTCGATGTTTTAGAGAAAGGTAAGTGCAACTTGCGGGAAGCAAGGCGGTAAAGCGTGCATGTGTGCGTGGGGTCCCTCGAAGTTGTCAATGGGAAGGACGACAATGTAGAGGAAATCGAGTCGATCGGCAGATACTGTGATGTCGGTGCTACACTAAAGGAAAAAACGATTGGCCAGCATGGGGTGGTCAAACGCGTCGATGAGCTCAAGAAAGAGCTCAATATCGAGCGTTATGGACGGAGCGTAGTATAATAGTGACTTCGAGCAGGCGAAGAAAATCTCAACAGGGCCACCATCACGAACGAAAATGGTAGCGACGATGGAACGCCGTCTCCCGGCGTGACAGGACCGGGAGCGCCCACAATGCTCGTGGAATGCGTGGAACGAGTAGAACGTGCGCTTTGGGCAGCAGGAAGGAGGTTCAGCTACCTGAAGCTACCACAAAGCGAAAGCAGGATCGAAGGGGTCAGTGCTCCGTGTTAAATAAGAATCACGCGGAAAATCATAACAAAGGGAGGCAGGACACGGTGAAAAGGCGATAATCGCAGTTGACTTAAGTCTGATGAGGTGCTCAGAGGTGATTGTGGAGAGGGTGAAAGGCGACAAAACAGTGGCGGTGCAGACATTTCCAGTGATGGAGGTACCTTTACGTGACGTGGCTCTATCATGGAGCGAGCGAGAGGAAAGCTCGCACAGAATGCACGGGGACGCAGCCTTGTAGTATTGACAATCAGTTCTGCGGAACTCCGCAAGTGGGGGGGGGGGGGGGGGGTGAAGAGTATTCACGAAAGAGGGAATTGGCTCCCACCCAAATGAGCAAGAAGCTCCAAAGGAAACCCAAGCGTGTTTCTCAGAAAGAACGCTTCGGAGTTGCGGAAGCATTTGGGTTTGCTTTGTAGCTGCGTGCAACATCTGGCGGATGCCAGTTTCCCTTTCGAGAACCTTGTAGGATTAGCAGGTGGGATAAATGACGTGCCAAACAGGAAAGCGGTAGGACTAGCGCAGTGTTGGGGGAAAGGTGTACACAACTTGCACGAGGCGTCCCCTCGGGTGCAGATTGTGATGTGGACGGTGCTTGAGGTACCTTTACGTGACACTAACGCACAAAGAGCGGTTGCGGCCGCTAATGATACTATATGGAGATTGGTGTAGCGCAGGTAACAACGACAGACCCAGTGGGTGCAAGCAATGGAATGGTGTATTGAAAATAGCGTGGCTGCTTTTATTCTGTGCGAATCAACAATAGCATGGGCACTTCGTGGTGCGATAAACAGGCTTGCTTTGACGTGATACGGCACTCTCCCCCCCCCCCTCCCCCCTAGAAGCCTAACCTGTCGGGTGGCCTCCTTGTGCGCGTAGGACGCCTAGTAAGTCCTAAGCCCGCCGGTAGACTTGAGGTTGCTTCCCTGGCAACATGGGATGTATCACGTAATCCGTATGACAATGGTTCGGTGTGTTCCCCTGGAGAGGGTTGATCACTCTCGGTGACTTGGTTGTCTCCGGGCGGAGTTACGTAGAATTCTTGGTTTACTTCACCTGCTGCGAGTCGTGGCCACACTTGGTCCACGTCACGGCGCTGCACCCCTCCAGTAGTGTCCACCGTGACTATACGACTATCTCTTGTGGACGTCACCGTACCGGGTAACCATCTCTAGCCAGCGTGATTGTACTGCTGCGATCAAACAGGCGCTCCCGGTGAAAAGAGTTGTGACAACGGTGCCGTGGTTCGGCTCACCTTGGGATCCCGTGCCACCTCTTCCTCTGGAAAATGTGCACTTAGACTAGTCCTGCGTTGAAAACGCAGCAACATCGCGGTGGGGGACTTGCCATCTCGAGCCGGTGTTGCCCTGTAGCGTAGCAAGAACTTGTAAATACGATTAAGCAGACTTCCATTCTTATCTTTCTTGATAACTTCCTTAATAGTGCGCACTGCATGCTGCCGCCAATCCATTTGAGTGCGGATAGTATGGCGCGGAGGTTACATGACATAAATGGTTAATTTTGAAAAATCTGTTAGTCACTGAACTGTTAAATTGTGGCCCATTGCCGGAAACGACTGTATGGGGCAAACCAAAACGCGCGAAGATCCCTCGCAGTACTTCGACTGTAGTTTCTGCACTTTCTGTCATAAGGGGTACTGCCTGTATCCATTTCGTTTCCGCATCTACTACCACCAAGATCATGTGATCTTCCACTGGCCCTGCATAGTCGATATGCAGGCGAGACCAATGTTTGTTGGTTTTCGGTTAGCTTGAAGGGACCTGTTCCGCTGGCAGGGGCCAACATTACACGCATTCCTGGCAGCTTTGTGCCAGCTTATCTATGTCCTGGTCCAATCGGAGATACCAAAACATCGTACAGGCCAGGCGCCTCATTGCAGTCATGCCTGGGTGGGTGTCGTGAAGTTCTCTCAGAATAAGTGACTGCACGGTCTCGGGCAGAACTACACGATGACCCCAGTATATTATTTCTTTACTCACAGTGAGTTCGTATCTGCGGGTGAAGTACGGCTGAAAGCACTGTTGCTCCGGCCCAAGTTGGTTTGGCCAACCACGCAGAATTCACGTCTTCACCTGTCGGAGCAGCCTGTCCTCGCTGGTGCTGTCTGCCAACTACTGCGCGCAAAGAGAAAAATCTGTCAAAGCTTGCGCATGTAGCACATATTCGACGGAATCATCTTCACTAGAGTGACCTTGCTCCGGCAACGGCAAACCGTTCAAATTGTCGGCATTCGCGTTCAATGGTCCTTTCCGGAATTCCATTTCATACTGATACGCTGATAAAAGGAGCGCCCAACGCTGTGTCCTTGCCACCGCCATCTGTGGAATTTGTTTCTCGGGATGGAAAAGCCCCGTCAACGGCTGATTATCCGTTATCAAACAAGATTTATTACCGAAAAGATAAACTCTGAACCTTCTCATACCGAAAACTAGGACGAGCGCTTAACCTTTTTCAGTTGCGAATAATGGCGCTCTGCCGGCGTCAAGGTTCTAGAGCGAAAAGCTATCGAATAATCTTCGCCCTTGATGCGGTGGGACAGCACTGCGCCCAAGCCAACCGATGATGCATTGCATTGCAGTCGAATGGGTTTTCGCGGGTCATAGTGGACAATTTTAGCCAGGGCCCGGGAACTCCCTATACCTCCCATGGGACGCTCGGTCCCATGCCGATACTATATAGGGACTTTAGCCGATACGCGGCGGTAGCGCCGCTTCCACCACTGGCGGCTGCCGGATATCCTACTGGAAATAATTCACAAACAAAACAATGCCTCCATGACGTCACTGATGAGGTCAGAAGGTAGAGGGAGAGGGCGCGCAGTCGGGAGGAGGAGGGTTGCCACTGAAGTCCTCCTTTCCCACTTTGCTTGCAAGCGGACTGCGTTCGTGCTCTCTTGCAGGTCCGCTGGCCGTGCGGCGACATTGGCCAAATCGCGGAGCAGACCACGGTGAAGTGTGTCGTGTATTAGGAAGCGCTTTCTTCCTACCAGGCAGTAGCGTACCCAGGATCTCTGCCAGGGGGGGGGGGGGGGGGTTGACAGTTTGCCAATACCATCTATATAGCACTAATTTCAATTTCTTCACGGGAAATTGTCGAAAAATGCGCTTTTTGTGAGTGTGCAGACGATTGCGCGTCTTACATCTTAGTTGCAGTACTCAAATGCGCAAGGAAAGAAAAGGGGTTAAACAAAAGAGGGGGGTTAAGTCGGCTTTAGGGGGGGTTACAACCCCCGAACCCCCCCGTCGGTGCGCCACTGCTTCCAGGTTTACCTCGTAAGCTGCTGTTCATTTTCTAAACCACTGGGACATTGATCGTATGCACCAGTGCCAAGAAATTGTAATGAAGAATATTTATATAGCGAACCGTTGTTATTTACCAATATTCACGGTTAATATATTACATTTCGTAATTTCCTGAACGTAGTCGCTTTGAAAGTTTCAACTTGCGGTTACGTTTAGGGCTACACTTCAACTAGTCCACAGATAGAGGGGGGGGTAGCATAGATAAAATAACTTTTTGGCACCACCAATCGCTAATTTTGTTCGTGTGTTGCGAAGTGGATCAACTAAAACTAGCCAATTCATCGGCCAGCCAAAACTCAACGCAAGTAAAAGTTGAAAGCTTTTTTTTTTTATTCACACATTCGGTACTGGAAAAAGGCTGACCTCCACGCAATGGGAAATTGACAATCTACAGAAGCAATTTTCATTAACAACGGAAATCTGTACATAATGAGTGAAAATACATTCCAGAAGATCCCAAGCAACGCTAAAATTTTTAACCACCACGGCCGCGTCTTTCTTTTTCTTTTTTTAACATCGGCTGTGCATGTCGACGAACAGTGAAAAAATGTATAGCCCAAAAACACGTATTCAAGCCCTTCATTACAACTATTTCACCGACAACAGGTGGGCTGCTGTCATGACGAATGAGTGGAGCGACACTGCTCATACGTCAGTCCACACAGGCTTGCACAGAACTGGTTTACTCATGCAAAATGAATACCTGCTCGGAAAATAGAGTGATAGACTTGTGCGTATCCGTGGTCATATAGGAAACCTCAAAAACTTCGCAGCATTGGAATTCCCGGTGTTCGAACACCACAGAGCCGCGCAACACATGTGATGCCCCGATTTAGCCAACTTCGTCTAATGCTTGGTCGACCTGGTTTCCTGCGTCTTCCGTTCGTTGCACGCCTGATCAAGCTTCTCTGTCTTATCTTTCCCATCTTTACACTTGGGACGACAACCGAAGCAGACGAGCAAGCGCGATCTGACTGGTGATGTCACTGAGCGAGTGGCAAGAGTGAGCGGAGGCAAGCTCGACGGACGCACGATGGCGACCACTTCCCGCGCTTCGCCCGATTTAAATATCACAAAAAGAGAAATAAGAAAAATAACTTAGGATATCCGGCTACCGCTAGGAATGCGCATGTTCCTTGAAACCGAAACTAGCTTTACTTTCCGTGGGCTGGTTTAGCCTTGCCTAAGGAACTCTCTGCTTCTTGAAATGCGCTGTCCTGAGACGGCCCCCATTGCCACAACACCCCCTTTGCCAGCGAGTGATATAAGGGACCCAGCGTCGTTTACAAGTTGGGCAAGAATTTACATAATATGTAATAAAGTCCAAGAAAGATTTCAGCTGGCTTAGCAATGTCGGCTTCGGCGTGGCCACTACCGCCTCGAGGTTATCTCGCAGAGGATGAAGACTTTGGCATCGATGCGGTGCCACAGAAACGATACTTGTACTTTCCTAAACCACCACTTGGCTTTATTGAACTTCAGAAAGTCTTCACGAAGCCACTGAAACGTTTGCCGCAGTAATGAGGTGTCGTTTTTCTTTCCCGCCACAATGATGTTGTCGAGGTGCACTGGAACACTTGGCAAACCTTAAAAAATCGATTCCCTGCGCCGCTGGAACAAGGCGGGGGCTGAAACAATACCAAATGCTAGGCGATTGTAGTAGTCAAGGCTCCGAAATGTGTTGAGTTCTGCTGTCTTTCTAACTTCATCGCCCAGCGGCTGCTAATTGTGCGCGTTGCGCAAATCCAGAGTACTGAAGACTTCGCCTCCCGAAAGCGCCGCAAATGTGTGTCCAACTTTGGGCAGGGGATACTGTTCCAAGTAAGACGCCGGGTTGACTATTAACTTGTAGTCGCCGCATAATCGTATATCACCATTCTTTTGTGCTACCGGAACGTTCCCACCGGTGTTGCCCAATCTGAAATGCTTATCAATGAAAGCACTCCGCCTTCTACAAGACGGTCGAATCTCGGCCGAAACTTTGGAGCGCATGGCATAAGACACTGTACGTGCCTTACAGAAACATTGGTGGGCTCCTTCTTTCAGGTGTCAAGCTTCTTCTCGAAAAGATCCGAAAATTCATTAAGCAAAGGCGTCACCTTGTTATTACGAAAATCTGCACTCGAGGTGGTTCCAGCGTCCCAGAAGGACACACCCGCCTTACGGAAGGCCTCTATCGTGTTTCGAACGCAAAGCAGTGGTCCGTTACATGCCACCACGAATAGCGAGCTGTTCACAACAGTCGATCAAGACTGAGCCGTCATGGTTATCTGACCAAAAACTGGTAATGGCCCGAGGAAGCATGCTAAGCGGAACGATGTTTTTTCCAGTGACGGCCACCATTTGCGATATTCCTTAAATATGTTCTTCGGTATGACGCCCACCGGAGAACCTGTGTCTAGAATCATTCGCAATTTCCGGCCCTGCCATGTCAACTCTTTCTCGACAGGCTTCAACGTAGCTCTGTCGGTGGAGCTGTGAGCGACAAGAGCAAGCAACATCTCTTCTTCGCTCTCACCTTCCATTTCCTCGACGGCAAAGGCACGACGTTCCCGAGAACGGCCACTGCTGCAAATCTTTGCGAGACTACCTTTCCTGTCAGAATGGCGGCACTTGGTGTTTCAATGGCGGCACGTGTGTGTCGCGAGGGGGCCGCCGCATCGCTCACATGAATGGTTGTTCTTGAACTACAGTTCTGTTCACACCGTCTGCCGTATTCTGTCGCCGCCACCATGCGTCGCTGCCATTTGCCGTCCTAGCACGTCACCAGGATGCCCCCAGAATACTTATTCCCAGCGCTATCTCATGCCCTCTCACGTTGCGCCGTAATGAGACGCTTGGCCATGTTCAGTCAGTCGACGATGATCTTATCGTGCCTATTGATTCCTATGAGCCCAGTCCGAAGCCTGAGCTGAACTCGCAGACAACTCACCTTGCATTCGAGGACGTGTCCTCGGACGTATTTTTTCCTTCCATCGACAGTAACCTCGCTCCGGATCAACGTGTGCAGCTTCTTACCGCACTTAGAGTTTACGAGTTTAGAAGTTCGTTTGATTTCCCTCAACCATCATTAGGTGGAACGAACATCGTTGTTCACAGAATTGACACCGGAACCAACACAAATTTGCTACCGAGCCCCAACCGCGTATCACCAGCGGGGCATCGTATAATTACGGAGCACGTTAACGACATGCTTCAGCGTGGAGTCCTCAAGTCTTCCTGTAGTCCTAGGTCATCCCCCGTTGTGCTGGTGAATAAAACAGACAGTTCCATTAGGTTCTGTGTGGATTACCGGGGTTTTAACAAAATTGCTAGAAAAGATGTTTCCTGTTTTCCCCGCATAGAAGACGCCCTCGATTTTCTACAAGCAGCCCAATTCTTCTCTTCGCTCGACTTGCGTTCGTGTTATTGGCAAGTCCCTATGGCCGAGTGTGATCGTCCGAAGACAGCGTTCATCACACCATATGGCCTGTACGAATTCAAAGTCATGCCATGTGGTCTTTGAAATGCGCCTGCAACATTGGAGCGAATGATGGACCGTGAAAGAACTACGCAGCTTTGTGGGCTCATGCTCGTATTTTTGTCGCTTTATCAGGAACTGGGCTGACGTTTTGTCAGGAATTATGGCACCACCTACGAAGCTACTTGCTGACCCTGGTGACTTTTCAAATTGGACTCAAGCCTGCGATGACGTCTTCACTACATTACGGCATCTGGTTACCTCACCACCCATTCTGCGTCATTACTACCCGACTGTGCAAGCCGAAGTACGCACGGACGACAGCGGCGTCGGTCTTGGTGCAGGGGCGCTATAACGTAAAATGATTCCAAACTGTTTTGATTCCAGTTTCTGCAATAGGCCTCCACGGTTGGTCAAAACATTTTCGGGCCACTCCCAACTTCGCCTGCTGTCAAGCGGCGTCACGAAAACCACGATAGCTCCCCATCTGATATAACGTGTACATACTGATTATGCATGATTAAACCGCACAATAGAAAAAGAATCATTCCTTATTAGACGCCATTTCACCATTAGCCCTCTGCTATTGGTCCAACGTTTTCTGGCTACGCCCACTTCGCCTGTCTGTCACGCGACCTCACAAAACCACGAACACTCACCACGTCAAAGTGACGTGTCCGCGAAAAAAAATGCATTAATATGCCGAAGAAAACTGAAAATTTTTCTGAATAGCCACAGACTGAACCGTTCCGAAAGGAATAGAAGATGGCTGCCCGCCGATCACTCAGGCCCTTGATACCCACACCTGCCGGTGAGCGTGTATTTATTTGCGCATGATAAACCTTTTTGCGTGGTATTAAAACGTTATCGAGCCCTTTCGGCATGCATACGTCATCGCTTTGCCAACTCTTCCTTGCTGAAGATCCGCTCTAGCGGCATTCTAATCCTTCGGTAGCACGCCGCCGCGATTTTCGACCAGCCACCGCAAGCTAAGGCGAAGCGGACCAATCGGAAAAGCCGACACCACCCTCTTCGTGCGGTTATCTATTTTCACTGTGCTGGCTCAGCCCCATCGAAACCCTCTCCACTAGAGTGTGCTCCTGCCTCTTGTCAGCCAATTAGAAAAGAAAAACCGCTGATTGTAGACAATGTTATTGGTTTTGAAAGCGAACAAAGACGACCTCCAATAAACGAGGAGTGTTTGATTGGGTTGTTCAAACAACGTTGCGGGTCACCGCCAGATGCTTGCGTCGGTGGTTACGTAAATTTGACGTCAGGAGTTTGGAATCATTTTACGTTATAGCGCCCCAGTATACGCGCAACGCCAACCAGACATTTCCGGGTATGTTGTAGCTTGTGCTAGCCGTGCCCTCACCAAGGCCGAATCCAACTACTCGATAGCTGAAACAGAATGTCTCGCAATTGTGTAGACAATAAGCAAGTTACGTCCCTACTTATACGGCCACACTTTCGCCGTGGTGACTGACAATCACGCACTGTGTTCTCTGGCTTCCCTGAAGGATCTTTCTGGTCGCCTTGGACGTTGTGCTCTAGGCCTGCAAGAATGTGACATTGGCGTGGTGTACTGATCGGGGCGAAAGCACTCTGATGCAGATGTGCTCTAACGATCTCCTGTGAAATGGACCAGAGACCCGCATTCAACAGGTGCCTTTTCCTTGGCTGCTCTTACCACCACAGACATCCCCTCTGAACAGCGAAAAGACCCCTGCATCGCCTCTCTCCTGAATTTTCTTTCCACTCCACCAACTTCTGCACACTCACGTGCACTTCTCCGACAAGCCACGCATTTCGCGTTACGGGACGAACTATTATTTAATCGCAACTATCGACCAAATGGCCGTAAATGGTTGCTTTTCATCCCTAGCCACATTCGGTCCGATGTCTGCGCATACTTTCATGCTTACGCTCAACATGCGCACGCTGGTGCGCTGAAAACGTAGCATGACCGGCTCCGCCAACATTATTACTGGCGTGATCTGTTCACATATGTCCGCAAATACATTCGGTCTTGCCAACTGTGTCAACGACGAAAGCCATTTCCCCATTCGCCGGGACTCCTGCAGCCTTTACCGTGTCCTGCACGCCCCTTCGACCGTCTCGGAATCGACATTTATGGGCCACTTCCATACTCTGTTGCTGGTAACAGATGCGTCATCGTCACAGTGAACCACCTAACGATGCATGCGGAAACAGCCGCCCTGCCTGCGGCTGGTGCTCGCGAGGTTGCGAACTGCATCTTGCGTCATTTCGTCCTCCGCTATGGCGCACCACGTGAACTGCTGATCGATAAAGGGAGTGTGTGTTGTTATCCGATGTTCTCCAGGAGCTCTTTCGTTCGTGCCGTACAGTTACCCGTACAGTTCCCCGTACATCTACAGCCTACCACCCGCAGACCAACGGACTAACAGAGTGCTTCAACCGAACGCTGCGAGACATGCTGTCCATGTACATTACTTCTGACCACTCTAACTGGGATGTCGTTCTTCCCTTCCTCAGTTACTTGTGTAATACCGTGACACAGTCGACCACCGGCTTTTCCCCATTCTTTCTTTTATATGGCCGTGAACCATGCGCCACACTCGACACCACTCGACACCGGACGTTTCCGAATTCAACCCAGTTTTTTAAATGGCTCAATATGCTGAAGAGTGTCGTCAGCTGACCCGCTCATTTACTTCGGACAACCAAGCCCTCCAAAAAGATCGCCATGACCGCAATCTGAATGAACAAGCTTTCGCCGTCGGCTTCCTCGTATGGCTCCGCATACGGTTTCATTCCCCTGGCCTGGCTCTTAGTTTGCCATGAACTACCAACGCCCTTATCGCGTCATCGAGTGCCTATCTTCCGTCGCCTATGTTAATGATCCGATCAACCCAACCTACGACAAGCGTCGTCTTGATCACCAGGTAGTCCAAATGAGCCGCCTCAACCCATATCATGACCCTCTTATTATCACGTCGCCTTGAGTCTCCAGGATGGCTTCCCTTCGCCGCCGGGGTACTGTAGTGGGGATGAAGCAACGCACGCGGCATTGGGACACTGTCTTGGCTAGATGTGCGAGCGCAGATCGCCAACTGTTCAGACCGGCTGAGGCTGTCTTTGTCGCGCCCGTCGTGCAGTCCTTCCGCCTGCCGTCCAACGATAATAAGCCCCCTTCAACGTGTTTTAGCCCTTTTGTCCAGTTTTCACTTCAAATTTATCGTGGAATGGGTGTGTAGATTTCGATGTCACATTGTGTCAGGGACGGGTCATTTAGACAGAAAAGCACGCACGAAGATACCATGACACAAATGGATGGCCTCATTTTAACGCGATGGCGTTAAGGACCCCGTGTCGCAGAAAATTCGGCGCCGGCGCTGGCGTCGGCCCCGGCGTGCGATGTCGGCGTCCGTGGTGGAGAAAATCATCCCGAACCACCCCAACCACGCAGGCCCTCCACAAGGTGTAAGGTTTTGCTGAACAAAAATTTAATTTCTCCCACTGAAATCCGTCAGAAAAACAGTAAAGTACGACTTAACCTCAACCTACCGACATGGTGGTGAGTAGCAGTGGGAAAGCCAGCTTACAACGGAGACCGATAACGGGGCTCGAACGGGGCCCGATAACGCTATCGCGTTCCAATCTTAAAGGTGAAGCTTAAGCGTCCTCCAATTTTTTGGTGTTCCTTTTTGGTGCACTTGCGATAGCAATTAAATGGACACTCCAAGCGCATTCCTGCCGTCGCCGTTGCCGTGAGTTTCCGTATGAAGTCCAACGGCGATAAACTCGTCACCATGCACCGTATGCTGTATGTGCGAGTGAAGGGTAGCGCGCTTTCACGGAGAGCGAACGCGCAGCGGAGAGCAAACACGACGTCTTCGGTCGTGCGAAAGGCCATGGGAAGATGGGAGGGAGGGAGGGGATGCGACGTTTAGTTGCGGCACTAAATGCGTATGCTGCGACCGGGCGCAAGGGGAACTGGCGAATCAATCTCCCACGCGAAAGGAGGAAAGTGGGAAGGCAGCGCGGGAGGGAGGGTGCGCGGCATGGAGGAAGGAAAATATAGGAGGGAACATACCGCGACGCGATTTTCGCTGACTGTGGTGGCCCAACACGTGATAAAAACGTCACAGCATGGAGGATACGTCAGAGCGCGCGGTAGGTTTTAGTACTCCCAGTTGATTTTTTTAACACGAAAGTGTTTTATGCCGGGGTCCACCAAGACCTCACTGACGTATTTCCGTCACGGAAATACGTCACACGAACATACACGAACATAATACAAAGAAAGAAACCAGAAGAAAAAGTTCCACAAACATGCAAAATTTGGAAATCGAACCCACGACCTCTCGGTCCGCGACGATAGACCGCCGAGCGTTTAACCCATTGCGCCACAAACGCATTTGCAGAGAGCTACACAGACGCGCCTTATATATCTAACACTCCTCCGTGTACCCGCGCTCTTGCTCGGGGCGGTGCCGCCGCCTACGAGCAGAAAAGAGAAGTACTGCATTATGACACTAACGCGCACCGACAGTGAACGCTTCGGTGGTCTCAGCACTACGACGCCTCGATGTCAGCATTCGAAGGGACGCTGGCATCAAGAAGCACTACCAACGCCACCTAGGTGGCGTTCACCGTACTCAGCACAGCGGAGCGTGGCCTCCGCAATTAGCTCTGAAAATGTTTCTGAAGTTGATCGCGGAGGCTGCAATTACGACGCGCTGTACGCGCTGATTTGACTCGGTGACGATTCAGTTACGTGCTTTGTCTTGCGCGTTGTATTAGTGTGTCAGTTACGTGCTTCGTCTTTCGCGTTGTGCTAGCGTGTGCAGCGTAGTGCAGCTTCCATATGCACGACGGTTGCTCATGGTCATCGACGTTGGTAGTCGTGATGGAGGAGACGTGCCACCAGGCGTCAGCGTGGGTGCATCAACGCCTAAAGGCGCTTTAGCCACAAAACACCAATAGACATTATATATCAATGTGCAATAAACATTACACTACTTCTGTGAAGACACGTTTCACTTTCGTGTTCTATACCGATTCCTATATAAGAGGGATCAACCACATTTTTTTTTCAAGGTCCATTCGAAACCATTCGAAACTCTTGAAATAAACAAAAACAAAACCAAGGAAAAAAAAAACAAGGAACAATATTTTTCCTTCCTGCATGTGAGCAGCTGCCGGCCGAGCGCGTACCGCATAGAAACTACCGGTAACTAAACGTCTCGGCTTGACTGCGATCATCAAGTGTGATATATTCATGTTTGCTTGAGCTCGCTGACACCATGCTTGTTAATTCAGTTAGTAAGCGAATGTGTCCAAGTTTATGCAGCCCGTAAAACTACTATCCTTACTCCGTATACTGTACGAGTACTTTGCTATCGCAATTGATGCTTCGCCTTTTGGTTGGAACTTCGACTTTTTTGACATGTAAATGTTTTGGTGTGGACAAGCATTTTGTTTCTTGAGATGGCTGGAGAAACAATTCCTTGTTGTGGATATTTGATTCGGCAATCCTACAATTTCTATGAACAAAGATATTTTTTGCTGTCGTCTGCGCTGCGAATTTTCTGGCGGTGCACCGAACGAGTGTCCGGGTCACGCTAGCGTCGCTGCGTTCGCCGGCATTGTAGAAGACATCTGAAAAAAAAAAAACGGGCAAGTTTGGACTCTGTCGTGCAAAGCTTAGGGACAGCGAAACTGTCGATCCTCAAGTCTTACTGGCTGCTACTGCTAGGTATTAACTTGGTTTAACTTAACTACGCCTATAGGAAGGTATTCTCGAGCAATCATTTTCGGAGGTACCTTCCCTTTTGCGACATTTGGCGTGACTAGCTCTGGACGCGTCGGCGCCTACGAGCGACAGCGTTCCTGGAATGTCACAAACG